>NC_039367.1:146032471-146318933 GCF_003573695.1 Papaver somniferum | reverse complement strand
CATTTCTAGTTGTATGCTTAGGATTGAACTTAACCTAGACCATGTCACTTGATTAGGATACAAGGTGGATCATATGCTTTGGCTTGCCCACCACTTCTCTTTTAATCAATCTTAATTTCAGTCACTTTTAATTTCAGTCTTGTATGCTTGTATCACCTGTTACTTTTCTTGCCTTTCATTTTCTTGCATTTTATAACTATTGTGCACTGAAGTCAGTGCACTGAACACAATCCTGCCTCTTGCCCTTGGCTGCCAAGCCTTGGTTGTTTGTTGCTTTTCTTAACTGCTTCTTTATTGCCTTTCCCTGCATTTTTGGTTCTTTGCTTATCTTTCCCTGCTTTGGTTCTTAGCCTGCTTCTCTATTGCCTTACCTTGTGTTCTTATTTCTCTGCCTGAAACCTTGCCTGCCCTTAGCTTATTACACATCTTAGTTAGGAAAACTTCTCATATGCTCCTCTCCCTGTGGACAAACCCCTATTCACTCTTTTACTACAAATATTGACCTTGTATACTTGCAAGCTTTTGTGTGTCTTTGCATTTCACACCACTTATCATCTAAATCTTCCTTTTTAGATGAAGAGAGACTATCATGAGAAACCATAGGTTTTGACCATAATAATCTTGAAGAAATCTTTAAGGATTTCTGGCGTGCGTTACAGATGCCAAGAGCAAGTTTTCCAAAGAAATTTCCCATGGGACAATTTTTAAGGAGCGAAAAAACACAAACTTGTTAGGTTTAAAGTGTTTACCTGCTCTGATACCAATTGAAAAAGCGGGGGTCTAACAACCACACTCAATATTTCGCTTAGCAATCTGTATGGACAAACTCCAATATACTTTCTAGAGAATCAACATGATAGTCAGACTCAATCTAGATAAAAGTATATCAAAGAGTTTATATCTCAATCTCTCGATTTGATATATACTCAATCAAATAGAAATTTGCGAGTCTTTATCAAATACTAGAGAAATAACTTGGATGGTACCAGAGACCAATATCCAAGTGTTAATCAATTTAAATCAACAACCAAAAGTTCGGATATCCTAATTGATTGAACAACGCACAACCTGTATTATTTCAATTATATAAACAAATATAATGCGGAATATAAATAACAAAGACACCAGAATTTTGTTAACGAAGAAACCGCAAATGCAGGAAAACCCCGGAACCTAGTCCAGATTGAACACACACTGTATTAAGCAGCTGCAGACATTAGTCTACTCCAAACTAACTTCGGTCTGGACTGTAGTTGAACCCCAATCAATCTCACACTGATCCAAGGTACAGTTATGCTCCTACGGCTCTGATCCCAGCAGGATACTGTGCACTTGATTCCCTTATCTGATCTCACGCACAACTAAGAGTTGTTGTAGTTGCAGGAAATCCTACAACACACCCCTTGTAATAATTTGTAGATCTAAACATAAAAATGATGATAAGAATGCTAAAATTGTAAAGAGACACAAGGTTTACGTGGTTCGATCAATTTGATCTACATCCACGGGGTTAGGTTTTACTATGATTATTTGTACTTACATATGGATTACAATTGAGACTCCATTAATGAGTATTTAGAGCTCTCTCTCTCTCTATGGTTTTTGGGGAAGAATAAGAAGATAATAATAATACAAGTTACTTTTATCTCTCCTACCTTTCTCTTTATATAGATATTTACATAGTGGATGACAACTCATATGTGGTGGGATACAGCTAACATTTCCCCTAATTTCGGAATCACCGTGCGATGTTCTCTCAGGCTCACATTGGATCTTAATTTGCACACATGATACGTTCTCTCGCAAGCTTCCCTACATTCTCGCGAGATCTTATTATTGTGCGATATTTGGATCCTACATCTTGCCTCTTTTTTCTTGAATATTGCTTGAAGAGCAATCTTTAAGGAAAAATCCGTCTTGTTGAAGTTGTTAGAGTAGTCTTTAATCTTTATTGATGAAGGAACGAGCGAAAGAATACTGGACTTGAAAAGTACGTACTTGCCTCTATTCTTTTGTGAAGTTCTGGAACGTTGCGAAGTAAATAAGAAGTATCATCTCTTGAAGTATGCGAAGTATGGATTATCCTTGAAGAAGTATAATAAGCATGAAGTATCCTCGATGAAGTATAAGAAATATTCAATTCTCGAAATATAAGAAGTATCCGTCCTTGAATGAGAATAATAAGTATTGCCTCTATTCATGCGAAATTATTACTCCATTTTTGGTGATTCTTTCCGAGAAGATAAAGAACATAAAATGTTTTCTTGGTAATCCATAGTTGCCTCCGTTCTTTATCTATGAGGGTAGAATCTTTGAGAAAATGTTGAATGTGCGAATTGTTTCCTCATTCTTATCTTGCCTATGTCTCATGTGTTGTGCTCATGCGATAGTATAATCTCTCCAAGTTGCTTATAATTGTGTGAAATAATTGAGCGAAATAATCATATCGTTCGAAATAATCACATTCTGCGAAATTCTGAATCATTCTGCGAAATTCTGAATCATTCTGCGAAATTCTGAACAATTCTGCGAAATTCTGAAAAATTATGCGAAATTCTGAATAACTCTGCGAAATTGTGAATAATTCTGCGAAATTCTGAATAACTCTGCGAAATTCTGAATAATTCTGCGAAATTCTGAACAATTCTGCGAAATTCTGAATAATTCTGCGAATCTAATGCTAATGTGATGATTATGTTATGGAATGTGTATGCGATGTTTATACCATGAAATGCTTGTGCAATGATTTTATGATGCGAGTATGATGCTTGTATGATGAGAATGCTTATCTATTGCAATGTATAGTTAATGTTTGTGTTACTTAGCTCATTTTGCCGTCTAAAATTGATGTAGCTTTAAATTGATTCCATTATTCATTTCTCTGGATTTTTCTTTAGTGTATGCATTCCTCTTCGTGTAGTTATTGTTCCTCACAAGTTCTTACTTGTGTTTCATCTTTCCTCTTTCCTGCACTATTAGTATCTCACAACAGTATGATCATAATATCAAGTCTGCGGCATTTTCACTGCCTCAGTTTCATTTCCATGTACATATTCGCAAGCTTGTTTGCTTACATATAATCATTCTCGCAAGCTTACTTGCTTACTCATTTTCTTATGTGGTCTTATTTTTCCTTCCTAGTTAAAGGTCTTATTTTGCCACCTCTTGTCATTGCGACAAAATCGCAGGATGTCTTTGCACTTTCATGCAAAAACCCATTGATCTTGCCTTAACTTTTTCTTTTGTATTATTGCCTCTTCAGGATTGTTGAGACAATATGACAGGCCTAAATATTCTTGCGAAAATAAAGCCCCATGACATTGCCGTCTTGCGACGAAATCGCAGGACGTCTTCACACTTTCATGTAATGACCCATTGATCTCGTCTTATCTTTTTCTCTAGTATTATTGCCTCTTCAGGAATGTTGCACAAATATGACAAGTCTTAATATCCTTGCGAGTAAAAATCCTCATGACATTTGCGTCTTAAGATATTTATCAGCTCCCTAATAGAGAGTGCCGCCCTTATCTCCCCCTTGGTTGCCCCTTCAAGGAGGCGTACTTCTACCATACAAGGTTAGATCCTCCCATTCGGTCTTAACAACAAACAGTTGTTTTCGTATCCTCTTATCCCTTTTACCTATAGGGCTTATGGTTACAAGACTGCACCCTAAGTGGGGTTTTCTTCGGGACGAGTGCAGTATAAGCCAAGACTTGTCAAGAATGGCAAGGACGCTTCAAACGCCCCTGGCACTCTTGACTCAACCGTGTACCTCGGCGCCTTGATCAGATTCTTCACTCCTTGGGAGAGTCCTTATTACCTTAGTCGCCCAACCTAAGTCATATGCTTAAGCTGAGAATCCAAGGTGCCTCTCCCGGATGGGCTTTATTGACCACAAATCTCCATGACTCAGGTTCCGGGGGTGGTGTAACCTTTCCCTGAACCATGCAACAGGTACCCCCTTATATGACGTACTTTAGGTCTTACATTTTCCTCTTGCGAAATTTTATTCGCGAACTAGGGTGTACGCCATAAAGGTTCGCCCCTATCTGCGAAATTTTATTCGCGTTTCTGCGAAATTTTCGCGTCTCTTTGTTTCTGCAAAATGTTCGTGTTTCTTTATTCTCTCATTCATCTTTTCATTTCTGTCATCTCTTTCATTCATTCTTTCATTTCTGTCATCTCTTTCATTCATTCTTTCATTTCTGTCATCTCTTTCATTCATTCTTTCATTCTCATAATGTCATATCATTTGAATCAAAATAAGTATTCAAGAGAAATTCTAATACATGGTAACTCTGAAATCTTTGTAGTTGTGAAATCTTAGTAATTCTGCAATTCTATCGCGTTTTGTTAATCAAATCAAAAATATTTTTATTCTCTGCAAAAGAAATATTCTAGAGAAATATGTAAATTGAATTTTCTCAGTTTTCTGTAATTTTGAAATCTCCCAATCTTTGTAATTTTGAAATCTTTGTAATCTTGAAATCTTAGTAATCTTTATAATCTTTGAAATCTTGAAATCTTTGAAATCTTTGTAAATCAAATCAAAAATCTTTTATTTTCTGTAAAAGAAATATTTTAGAAATATATATAAATGGATTTTATTTTTTTTAAATCTTGAAATCTTAGTAATTTTTGAAATTTTGAAATTTTTGTTATCGTGCGATTGAATCGATTTTTTTAAATCAAATCAAAAATCTTTTTATTCGTTCTTAGTATAAAGTAAAATGTTCAAGGAAGTGGTACTTATCTTTCATGTGAGTCGTTGTTGTTATCAGAGAAGTGAATAAATGCCTTGAAATTTATGAATTTCACGCAACAAAAAGAAGTGTGAGAAGTGAGATTTGAACCCTTGATCTGCTTCTTGGATTTTCTCGCACCATATCAACTGTGTTAAGCCTCTTTGGCGAAATAATCAAATCTCTTGCGAAGTAATCAAATTCCAACTGTGTAAGAGGAAACTCTGTATAAATTTCGCATAATAAAAATAAACACGCGAGAAGCAAGAATTGATCCCACGACCTGCTGCTTGCATTCATGCCTCCTGAACAACTGTGCTAACCCTCTCTTACGAAATAATCAAAGACTGTGCGAAGTAATCAAATATCAACTCTGCGAAATGAATATTTTCGAAGCAAAAATTATTTGGTCGCAGGGAGAATCGAACCCATGTCCTCTAGTTTGCATACTCCTTCTCTAACCATCTGCGCTACTTGTTGCTTGCAAAAGAAACACACAATGTTGTACTTTATTCCATTTCTTCGCCTTTAGGATTTCAAAAATGTGCGAAAAATTAAGCTTGATGAGGGATTCGAACTCGAGTCTTACAACTCACTCTAGCGAAGCTTGACCAACTGTGCTACCTCTTGTTTGCGAACTAATGAAACAATATTGCGAAATTATTCATTTTTTCGCTATCTGTAAAAAAGAAGAAAACTATGCTCGCACGGAAGTTCGAACTGGCGACCACGAACGTAAATATTGTTCTCTTGACCAACTGTTCAAGAATCTCTTTGTGAAATAAATGCACAATGTTTTTCTCTTATTCTTTTATTCTCCCATGCAAATGAGAAGAAAATGAAAAATATGTGTCTCTGCGAAATTCAAACCCGTGACCTATCACTTACTCGCTCCAGCTCAAACCATCTGTGTGAATTTCCGTTTGTGATAGAAATGGCAGCATCTGCCTCTTATCTATTCTTCGTCCTTCCTTAACTTCTTTCACATTTGCCTTCTTCTCCTGAACATGAAAATCTTCCACTGAAACTTCCATTTTCTCCTTAAATTTCACCACAACAACTAATTTTTTCTCTCACTCTTTTCATGTCTTTGAATTGTTGATGATGTTTACTCCCTGAAAGCGTGATTTCTTCCATAAAATTTCCATTTTTGAACCTAAATTTTGTAGATCTAGAAAAATATGAACAGTAGCTAATCTTCATGAAAATTTCTTGAATCAACAAGTTACAGGAAGGATAAATCCTTTCTCGTCCCTGTTTCTAGCGCCAAAATGTAGTTGCAGGAAATCCTACAACACACCCCTTGTAATAATTTGTAGATCTAAACATAAAAATGATGATAAGAATGCTAAAATTGTAAAGAGACACAAGGTTTACGGGGTTCGATCAATTTGATCTACATCCACGGGGTTAGGTTTTACTATGATTATTTGTAATTACATATGGATTACAATTGGGACTCCATTAATGAGTATTTGGAGATCTCTCTCTGGTTTTTGAGGAAGAATAAGAAGATAATAATAATACAAGTTACTTTTCTCTCTCCTACCTTTCTCTTTATATAGATATTTACATAGTGGATGACAGCTCATATGTGGTGGGATACAGCTAACATTTCCCCTAATTTCGGAATCACCGTGCGATGTTCTCGCAGGCTCACATTGGATCTTAATTTGCACACATGCTACGTTCTCTCGCAAGCTTCCCTAAATTCTCGCGAGATCTTATTATTGTGCGATATTTGGATCCTACAGTTCCTATGACCCAAAGTCGAAGACTTTAATAAACAAATATGTATCACACAGAAAAGTCTACAATAATAGATAAATCTGTCTGCCACGAATACACCCACGAGTTTTGTTCCATCTTTTGATAAATCAAGGTGAACAAGAACTAATCAATAATACCAGACTTATATTCCCGAAGAACGTCTTAGTATTATTAATCACCTCACAATAATCTTAATCGACGCAGCGAAAAAAGATATTGTGGAATCAAAAACGATGAGACGAAATTTGTTTGTGATTAATTTTCTATCTTGCCTATCGGAGATATAAAATCTCAAGCCAATTATTTCAATTGTACTCGTACGATATAAACAACTAGATCAAATCACACAACTACAAGAAAAGTAGTATCGGTCTGGCTTCACAATCCCAATGAAGTCTTTAAGTCGTTAACCTGGTTTAGAAGAAGAAACAAAAGGTTAAAGGAGAATCGACTCTAGATTATCACAACTAGTATCACCCAGAATGTGTGGGGATTAGGTTTTCCAGTTGCTAGAGTTCTCCCTTATATACACTTTCAAATCATGGTTTGAAATCAATGCTAGCTTAGTAACAAAGCATTATATATTCACCGTTAGATGAAAACCTGATTAGATTCAAGCTAATATTTCTCAACCGTTAGATCGAAAACTTATCTTGTCACACACAAATGAAATTTCCAAATTTGGGTTTATGAACCGTACCCAAACATTAACATTTGTTGGTTCAACAAGTCAACCAAATGGTTAGCCATATGATTACTTTCATATCAACCATATTCTTATTCACCATAACTAATTCAAATGACTAAAGTAAACTAGTTAAAGAGTTGTTCAATTGCTTAGATCTTATGTAACTACACAAGACACAATCGAAGCAAAAACGGTTTGATTCACTCGAATCAACTCATGAACTTTATAGCCACAGTTTGCAAAAGCATTCCTTAGTTTAAATAAACATGAGTTCAAGAACAACCGGTTTTAGATATAACCTTCTCAAGTTCGCAGACTGGGTTCGCGGACTTAAGCTTATGGAAGGAGTTCACAAATTCCAGCAGAAATTCTCGGGTCGAGAACTTCTGCCAGCTCGCGGACTTGGCTCCCGCCACTTCCATTTCTCTTGATCAACAAAGTTCGCAAACTTTGGTTCAAGGAATAAGGACTTACACATATATGTGTTTCCACAACAATGCTTATATCCTACCAATGGTTATGTAATCTACACTCTCATTTCAATCATTGAGACATTCGCAGAGGATGGATATAGCCGTTATTCACAGACCATTTTTCGTCAGAACAATTTTCAAAGTGATTGAAACATAACATGACTTTCGTCACTAGGTAAAGATGAATTCGGCTAAAGCGAAAGCTTACCAACACATATTTCGAGAAATAGATAGGCGAGATAAACTCGGCTCAAAATAGTAAATGTGCGTAATGAAAGTGTATATATCAAAATGTCTTTTGTCTCAAGAGTAGGAGATAGAATAGATAGACTTTTGAGTGACAGATAAGTTCAAGTATCCACATACCTTTTAGTCGATGAAGATCCACCAGTTCCTTGAGTAGTCCTTCGTCTTGTATAACGATTGACATGGAGTTATTGATCTCAAATACACTTTCTATCGTAGTCTGATACCTTTAGCTATGTAGGCTAGAAATCAAGACTTATAATTTTGATCACTAACATTGACAAACATGCTTGAGATAGCAACGCATGCGAGTTCGACCGAGCAATGCTCTAAGGGAATCAAGTACGTATTATCCTGCTGAGCTCAGAGACGTAAGGAGCGCAACTGTACCATGGATCAGTGTGAGATTGATTGGGGTTCAATTACAGTCCAGACCGAAGTTAGTTTGTAGTAGGCTAGTGTCTGTAACGGCTTAATACAGTGTCTTCAATCTGGTCTAGGTCCCGGGGTTTTTCTGCATTTGCGGTTTGCTCCTTAACAAAACTTTTGGTGTCTGTGTTATTTCTTTTTCGCATTATGTTTTGTTATATAATTGAAATATCACAGGTTGTGCATTGAATCGATCAATTGGTAAATCCAACCTTTGGTTGTTGATTGAAATTGATTGATACTTGAACATTGGTCTTTGGTACCGTTCAAGTTAATTTCTCTTGTATTCAATTAGACTTGCTGATTTCTATTTGCTTGAGTAAGTATTGAATTGAGAAATTGAGATATAACTCCTTGATATACTTTTTATTAAGATTGAGTCTGACTGTCTAGTTGATTCTCTTAAAAGTATATTCAAGTTAGTCCATACAGATTGCTAAGCGAATTATTGGGTGAGGTTGTTAGACCCCCGCTTTTTCACTCGGTATCAGAGCAGGTAAACACGTTTACAGACCTTATAAGTCTGTGTTTGTAGTGATCTGAATCTATGGACATAAATTTTATCTCCATAAACATACCACCAGTCTTCAATGGCTCAAACTACTTATGGTGGAAAATCGTTATGCGTGCTTTTCTTCAATCTCGTTATTTTCAAATATGGGTACGTGTTGTTAATGGCTATGATCCTCTCGTTAATACAGAAGGCAATATATCTATACCTAAGGATATTGGTAGATATAGTCCAGAAGAAATCCTTGCTGCAAAGAAAAATTCTGACGGCTTAAATGCTATCATACATGCCATTACCCCAGATCTTCATCATCATGTGACTACGTGCACAAAGTCTAAAGAAGCATGTGATATCTTAGAAACCGTATTTGAAGGGAATATCAGTGAAAAAGAAGCTAGGCTTCAAAACCTAAATTCTGATTGGGAAAACCTTTATATGGAAGATTAAGAAACATTTGATAAGTTTAATCACAAAGTGTCTGAAATTGTTAACGCATCTTTTGCATTGGGTAAGACTATTCCTGAAAAGGACATTGTGATGAAAATTCTCAGATCATTGCCATATATATACGATTCTAAGAAGCATGCCATCGTTGAAGGAATAATTCTCAACGCTCTCTAGAAATACTCTGGTTGGGAAGCTAAAGATCTTTGATCATGAGCATACATCCAAATTTGGGAAGGATGTTGCTTTCAAAGCACAAAAGAACACTAAATTACTTGATAAAAGTAAAAGTGTTTGCATCTCTGAAGATGATCTTTCTGAGGATGATTCATCAGATGAACATCTTGACAAGTTAGTCTCGTTGATCACTAGACAGTTTAGGGATCTTCTTTTGAAGAGAAGTAAACGGTTCTCCAGAGATAAATCCAGTTCATCAGTTAAGCCCCATAATCTTGTTCCTCCTAAAAAAAGGGATAATGATGAGACTGATGACAAGGATATGCCTCAGTGCTTTAAGTGTAAAGGTTTTGGTCATTTTGCAAATGAGTGTCCAAATCGAAAGAAATACACTGGGAACAAAGGTCTTGCTTCAACCCTTGATGAAATGTCTGACAACTTTGATTCTAATGAAGACGAAAAATCAAGTGTTGCACTTCTTTGTGAAAATATTGATTTTGATAATTGTAGTAATACATACATCAATCTTGATATTCTTCAGAACAAAACTCAACCAATTTGGAAAAAAAATTGACATTTCCGTTGGAAACTCTCTGTCTAATTTTTCAGGTTCTACCTTGTGTCTATCCGCTTGCACATCTCGGATACCTGTATCATATTCCAGGTTGACATGCCCATATTGTTCGCTCAAGGGTCATGAACTTTCAAAGTGTTACAAGTACAAACACAAATTGAGACATGTCAACAAACTTTGTTAGAGCATAGCTCGGTTGAACCCACCAAGTGTTGGTAAGTCAAGTTTGGTTGTCATATTTTAGTGAACCAAAACTCATTTAAGAGTCGCTTGATTAAATGTACTAGAGTCAACTTCGTATAGGTTAGCTTAAAAGTATTAGGATACGAGACATTACAAGTATTGCGAAGACTTCCACTTGAGGTTAGTGATATTTGACTTGAACTGTTTCATTCCCTTACGTATCTTTCATGTCGTGCATATTGAAAACAAAACTGGGAAGCATGAACACTCTAGACAGACATAGTATCAAGGAATTCAATACGAGGTTTATTGATTAACCATTAAACTTTGTAGATAAGACATCAACATAATCATATGAATGCTATTGTGATTATGTATGGGTATGAGGTGAGGATTTCATCCTATCAAACAATGTTGTTACATGTGATTTAAGGAAGTAAGTTCATGAACTTTGTTTGTGAACCGAAAAGGAAATCGCCAGGCGTTATTGGGGATGTTCTTCATTCACTAGTGGAAAACAGCCGATTTAAGATAGTTAGATAGTGTCGTTTTAACGAATTAAACGACACCTTCGGAATGTTGCATAAAGTGTCATAGATTCAGTGTCATTTTCTGGAACGATGCTTTCTGAATGCCCCTGAATTACGATGCTTTCTAAGTGCCGCTACGCACGACATCTGTATATCGTCGTAGATTTAATATTTTTTAATATATAAAAAAGTTAGTCAGATCTGGCTAGCTGACTGCAGTTATTATGATTGGGCTGAAATAAACCTGATTCAAATTCAAATTATACTAAAATGAAACTCAAATTACACTGAAATTTAAATGACAATTCAAATTCAAATGAAATTACTCAAGTTCTCAAATTCAACTTCCATATAAAACATGATTCATCTAATACCAAATGAAAGCTCCATTATATTGAACTATACTCATAAATTTAGTCCAAAATAATTAAAAAAAAAAACTTCTAATTATTAAGGTTTCTTAAGTGATACAAGTCCTGAGAATTTCAGCAACAATTTCAGTCATTAGGATCTTGGCACTAGCTTGCGTGAGAGCAGAATTGTAAACGCACAACCCTTTCCAACATTTCCACATCCAGTAGGAACAACGATCTTACCATCAACCATGACATTAGTTAGCCTCATCAGACCATCGGGAACAGAGTGACGGCATCCATGAAGGTATCAAACTACCAGGAGAAGAGTAAGTCAGACCTTGTACCCAACAGAATTATACATAACATTTAAGTGCTCACTTTAAATTTATCTTCCTCCATGTACTCCCCAGCTTCCTCTCCAAGATGCAACCTAATCTCAGTTCCTCGTCCTAGTGGTTCATTTCATTCATCCTCAGAAACAGCAATGCTTCATCAACCTTAGACTCTCATACTACCTGAAACCAGTATTACAAGATTGCAAGATAGTTTTAACCATATCATGAAAAATATCTACCAATGCAATAATATAAAATGCCAACTGTTTGTCATCATTGTGTTTGTTAATGACTTCGATATAACCGGCAACAAGATGGACATAGTAAAAACCAACTCCAAACTTCCCAATTAGATTGAGGTCACCACTTGTATGCATTTTCTCCACAAAGGTTGTATGTATAGAAACCAATATTACCCATAGTTATCCATCATCATATTAAAAAAGAGAGGGAAATGTATATAAGAAGTCCCATACGTAGAAAAATTACCAGAAGTTACTGATTTTGCAATAGTTTCCAAGTTCTTAATAAGATCTTCTTTTGGCATTCCTATATCACGGTCACGAGTTGGCAGGATTTTCTTTTCCTCATCTAATTTCATCTGCAAATAAACAAAAACAAAAATATTAGTCACGACAGAAAAAGATGGTTATCAACTCATACAAGTCGCAGAATCCACACTTGTATAAACTTCACTAAAAGAATTACTCACTGGAATCTCGAGCTTTGTATCATCACCCTTCTCCTATAATTTCCTTATTTGTAATAACAAGGAGCCTAATCTTATCCAAATCCTGAGAATGGAAGCAAAGTTTGACATTAAATTAGCTCCCTCAAGAAGATATCTTTGTTACTTTGAAGAGAGTTGACAATGATATCCATAAGCCGAGAAACCTCAGCCAGGAACTCAAACTTCACAGTGGATTTTCTAATAGATTTCCTTGACATTGATTCTGACTCCCTGGTTAAAAACCACCAAATTCAAACACCAATTGAAAAAAACGTTCTAATGATTATATGAATAGACAATAGAAAGAAAACAAACAAAAATTTAATACATACCTCGTAACAACTTCCGAATAAGTGGATAATCCATGAGGAACAACACCAAGCTTATCTTCAATCTTTGGTTCATCAACTAAGTTATCTGCTTCACTTTCTTCGGCATCAGCTTGGTTCTTTCATCCTGTTATAATCAAAGGTCATTATAATTTCAATCAGTAAATGTGTATACAATCAATTTATTCAATCTTATTCGTTCTTAACATCAATAGAAACAAGCAATTACAATAACACTAAGAATCCTTAGTGACAATCATATGATCTAAGTAACAATAACCTTAAAATAAAAAATCAAGAAAACCAGATCAGTAATCTAAGAAACAATAACATTAACCTTAATGTAGTTCCATGATTCCATCCGACAAGAATATAGATCCAGATCCAAAGTGATGCATTCTGTTTTTCTTTACGTATCCACAACCTAAATAAGATATCAGATTTTACTATGTTAGTAATTATTGTCCTTAACTAAATTGTTAGAGCATAGCTCGGTCGACCTCGCATGCGTTGCTATCTCAAGCATGTTTGTCAATCTTAGTGATCAAAACTATAATTTTTTATTTCTATCCTACATAGCTAAGTCTCGGACTAGGATAGGAAAGTGTAGTTGAGTTCAAGGACTTCATGGCGATTAAACATACAACGACGAAGATCTACTCAAGGAACCGTGAAACTTCATCAACAAAAAGGTATGTGGAGAGTTGAACTTATCTATCACTCAAAAGTCTATCTATTCTATCTCCTACTTCTTATGAGACGAAAGTCGTATGCTATATAGACTGGATCATACACATTTGATATTTCGAGACGAGTATATCTCGCCTATCTATATCTCGAAATCATGTGTTGTTAAAGCGTTTCTCTTTGATCAAGTTTATCTTCACCTAGTGACGAAAGTCATGAAAAGTTTAAATTACTTTAAGAATTGCTCTGACGCGAAACGGTCTGTGAATAACGGCTATATAACGCCCTCTGAGAATGTCTCAATGATTGGAATAAGAGTTTAGATTACATAACCATGTATTCCTTAATCCGAAGTTTTCGAACTTTGTTGATTGAGAGAAACCGAAGGAATTTGCTTTGCCAAGTCCGCGAACTGACGGAAGTTCTTGTACCGAGAATTTCTGCTGGGATTTTCCAAAAACTCGTTTGCGTGTAAGTCCGCGAACTGGCGAAAGTCTCTTTGCCGAGATTTTCTGCTGAGTTTGGAAAACTCCACCGGTTGTCTTAAGTCCGCGAACTTGTTTGTGAGCTTAAGAGGTTATGATCTACAGATGTGCTCTGAACATGAAACTTAAATTACTAAGGAATGCTTTATGCAAACCGTGTCTATAAAGTTCATGAGCCGATTCAATCGAATCGAATCATCTTTGTTTTAATTATGTCTTGTCTAGTTACATAATATCACATAGAAATTGAACAAATCTTTAACTAGTTCATTTGAGTCAATTGAACTAGTTATGGTGAAGAAGAACAAGGTTAATATGAAATGATCATATGGTTAACCTTTTCGGTCACTATGTTGAACCAACATACACATACACGTTTGGGCATGGTTTTCACAAACCCGGTAAACGTCTACCCAACTGTGTGTGACAAGCTAAGTTTTCGATCTAACGGTTGAGAAATATTAGCTTGAATCTAAATCAGGTTTTCATCTAACGGTGAATACAGATTGCTTTGTAACTAAGGCCAAACCCTGATTTGAAGGCTATATAAAGGAGACATCTAGCATTGTGCAAAACTAATCCCCACATGTCTGTGTGATACTAGTGCGCTCGCTAGAGTCGATTCTCCTTTAACCTTTGGTTTTCTTCTCTAAAACCAGGTTAACGACTTAAAGACTTCATTGGGATTGTGAATCCAGACCGATACTACTTTTATCGTAGTTGTGTGATCTGATCTTGCAACTTTTATCGTACGAGTACAATCTTGGATTGGCTTGAGATCGTAGAGTTCTACGATAGGAAAGATAAAGAAGACACAAACATCTTCGTCTCACTGTTTGTGATTCCTCGACAAACCGCCCGTGTAGTCAGGAAGGATTGTTGAAACGTGATTGATTAATCTAGGTTGTTCTTAGGGAATATAAGACCGGATTATAAATTGGTTCCTGTTCACCTTGATTTCATATCTTAAGACGGAACAAAACCTAGGGTTTATCTGTGGGAGACAGATTTATCCTTTGATAGACTTTCCAGTGTGAGACAGATTTGTTTATTATCAAGTCTGCGATTTTGGGTTGCAGCAACTCTTGGTTGTGGGTGAGATCATCTAAAGGAATCAAGTGCGCGGTATCCTGCTTGGATCAGAGGCGTACGAGTACAACTGTACCTTGGATCGGTGAGAGACTGATTGGGGTTCAACTATAGTCTAGTCTGAAGTTAGGTTGGAGTAGGCTAGTGTCTGTAACGGCTTAATACAGTGTGTATTCAATCTGGACTAGGTCCCGGGGTTTTTCTGCAATCGCGGTATCCTCGTTAACAAAACATCTGGTGTCTGTGTTATTTCATTTTTCGCATTATATTATTTATCTTTATAATTGAAATAATACAAGTTGTGCGTTAAAGTTTAATCGATTAGAGATCCGACCTTGTGGTTGTTGATTTCATTGATTAACACCTGGACATTGGTGTTTGGTACCGTCCAAGTTATTACTTGTATTTGATAAAGACTCGCGATTGTTTTTAGCTTGAGTAAAAATCAAATCAAGAGAGAGATATTAACTCCTTGAGATACTTTTATCTAGATTGAGTCTGACTGTCTAGTTGATTCTCTGGCAAAGTATTTCGAAGTTAGTCCATACAGATTGCTAAGCAAAATATTGGGTGGTGTTGTTAGACCCCCGCTTTTTCAATTGGTATCAGAGCAGGCAAACACGTTAAAGACCTTATAAGTCTGTGTTTGTAGCGATCTGATTATGGACGAGTCTATCTCTAATAACATACCAGTTCAGAAATTACCAGATGATTCTAAAAGATTGGATTCACCTGAGAGAACTGTCATATCTAAGTCAATATCCAAACATTCTCTTGATGTAAAAACTGTTGATTGGGAAACTCTCCTAGAAGAACAGTTGGATGAACTTTCTGATGAAGATGATTCAGATATTGATAGAGATGTTGATGAGGAAGTCTCATAGTATGTTAAGTTTTTGGATTCGTGGAATATGAAGAGGATTACAACTTATCATGTCACACCTCTTCTGACTCCTCTCTGTCGAGAAAACAAGAAATTGAGAAGATGTTACGCAGGTGTTTATTTTTCGATTCGTTCTACCGAATCGATCCTCAAGGATTCTGAGGAAAACCTACGTATGAAGTCACTTGAATGTGATAATCTTTATCAAAAGTAATTTTTGTTGGAAGAGAAACTTGCAGGATCTGAAGCAAGGTTTAACTCCCAGCAAACAAGTTTTGACGACAAAGAAAGCGCTTATCTCACTCGAGAAAAACGCCTTGAGGATGATTTAGCTGCTTCTCTTGATAAAATCAAGATGTTGGAAGATGACTTGAAAAAGTTCAATACTAGTTCAAGCAAATTAACCACTATGCTAGGAGCAAGTAAAAATCATCGTGATACACGAGGATTGGGCTATAAGGGAATAGATGCTCCAAGTACTAGCAAAGAGGTAAAATTTGTCAAGGCTAGTGATTCTTCTCAACAAAAGGTTTCCACTAATGGCAAAAGTGAAATACCTTCTCCGGCAGTTAAGGTTCAAAAGAGCAAAGTTTATCAACCTCCAAAGTTAGCACACACGGATCGAGGTAAGAACATCCCTTATGTTTGCCACTATTGCGGAAATAAAGGTCACCTGGAAAAGGAGATGTCGTTTCCGTATCAGGAATGAGAGACTTCATGATGTTCTTGTTTGGGCATCACAAGAAGTTGTGAAACCAAGATCATACGTTAAAACTGACCCTCTTAACGTTACAGGTTGTAATTGTCCAACCTTTAGGAAAAGGAATCAGTGTTATGATAGACCTAGATTTTCCTATAAACGTCGTACGAATCCTTTTCATAATCGTAACGGTTATCAAAAAGATAACTTCGTAAAGACGCTTCCGATTGCAGAAAGACTAACTTGCAAAAGAATAGTCAAACCAATTCTCTTACAAGAATTCTAGAATAGAGTGATGGGAAGAAGGTTCCGACTATTCCTAAACGCACTCATAAGTCGATACCGAAGAAAGACAATGATGTTTTGAGTGTGAAAAGGAATAATCTTCCCGAAAACTCCATGACTATGGAAAAGGCAGTATCCATGATGTTGGAACTTAACAAGTTTTTTGGAAAAATGGAATTGGATGTGAAAGGTTCTAAAAGTGATCTCTTTCATGATAATCCAAAGGTCACTTGTGGTGAGCAAAATTTGTTCACCCCAACGCAACTTGATTGTGTTGGAAGTGCATCCTCACCAAGGAATGCCCTGCTTTGTATACGGTGAGGGAAGCACAAAAATTGGGGCACACAGATTATGTTCGGTAAGGCGGTAGAATTCGATTGGATTCATCTAAAAAGGTATGTCTATAAACTTGAGCAAGATTTGTACTTTTATTTGCTTAGAATACTTATAGTAATCTCGCTTATCGTTCATTTCTACCTAACTTGATCTGTGTTTAAGGTTCTTAAATGTTTAGGTTTGAAACTAATAGTTCGGGATGTTTGGACTACATGGTACACATACCAAGTATGCATAAAAACATTTAAAATCAAAATCCAGGGGTTTAAGTTCGCAAACCCGTATGGATACTTGATGTCGATATTCGGTAAACTTGTTTTGGCCGTAACTTCTTCGTCCGAATTCGGATTTACCTCATTCTTTTTGCATTCTCTTCTTTATTGAATTACCTTCAAAATACAGATGAGAATTTTTGAATTTGGATGAGTTAATATTGGTCTTTGTCCTGTCTCTTGTTTTTTAGTGTTTGCTCCGTTTCGTTACACTTGTTCTATTCTCTTGGACTTGGGCACTGGGATTCTTGGAGAAATCCTATTATAAGCTATTTTGTGGCTGTTACAAGATCGATGTTGGTGAATCACAAAGAAGGAAGTTCGAGAATGGGTAGTAGTTCACATTGCTATATATTCTTGGGTGTTCACAATCATGGTGCATAGTCGTCAATGACTTTGTATGTTCTTCTTTGTTAAGGAAATGTTTTTATACGCTTTTGGTAACCACTCTTGGTATAAATCCGTGCGAAAAAGATTGATTCTACCTTCTAAGGGAAAAGATTGTTATTGCAGTATTAATCTTTATGATTTTGTGATATTGCAATTGTTTATGGGATATGTATTGTTTGCGTCCGTGAACTTGAAGGTCTCATATGTTCTCAAAAGTAAAGTCGTTCATAAATTGGTATTCGTATTGATGAAACGACGAATGAACTTTTGACAAATACAAAAGTTATGCCTATGCAGTCATTTATTTGATGGAAAATAGGATGAAATCTTTTGTTTGACAAGGATAAAGTCTATTATGTCGTTATGAAAATAGTGATGGAAAATAGAATAGATCCTTGTATGTTATCCACGGTATTGATCTTCATTGATCCATTTTGTTATGTTTTACCGTGAAGGCTCCATTGTGTATCTTATGTTGAGCACCTTACAACTATGTTGATTAATATATGCCTTGTTGGTTGTTCCATGAGATGCTATATGTTGAGCATTCTTGAACTAAATTAATCATCTTGATTGGTTATTTAGTTATTTGCTCCGAAAGTCTTCTTTTGTCGAGCAAATCCTTTGACAATTAAATTGATTATGATTAGTTTGGTTGTTTGTATTCCAATTAGATTAATTATAAGATTCTCTTGTAAATAGTCTAGTTGAGTTTTCATATATTCCACAAGTTCTTGTGTTGAGTATATGAACGGATATACAAATCATGTTCTATTGGTTAATGTAGTAGTATATTCCTTAAGGTTTTCCTTATGTTGAGTATTTGAACGATTAAGGTAGTCATCTCCGTGTGGTTATCTTAGTCGTAGCTCCGTGAGTTTTCTTATGTTGATCAGAATCAATTATATTGATCACTTTTGTGGTTTGATTTAGTTGCGTATTACGATTAAATTAATCATGGGTTTACTTGTGATTAATTTGGTTGAGTTTTGGATATAGAAAATCATTTTTATGGTTTTTTGTGTCCAATTTAAAAATCCTTCTTTTCTTTCGAAATTAAGGTCGCTCTTGTTGTTTTTTCGGGAATGACATCAAATGGGAGAGAGTTCTTTTGAACTTGTCCTTAATGGTAATATCTTGCGGGGTGTGCAGCTGTGGAATTTTATAGGGGTTATCTTGTATCTTAAAACTTCTTGATGAATGCATTTAGCTTCGGCTTTATGATTGCATCTAAATTAAGTTGGTATGTATTTTTCTTTTAATCTATGAAATTTCTCTTGTGGAAATTTCATTATGATCCCGTTCTTGTACCTATGCCAATTTTATTGACAAAAAGGGGGAGAAATATTGTAGTTCACACTACAAATACATATGGTTTTTGGATCATTGTGTAAGGGGGAGTGGTTTCCATGATCGAGATGGAGTATTGACTAAGGGGGAGTGATACATATCACCATAGTATTATTGTTAAAGTCGTGATACAATTGGACTTTGATGTTACATAATAATACTTTGACACTATATAATAATGATCGAGAATCTCGATTTCTCTCATTGTTAAAGCTACGGATCTTCAACAACGGTGATGCTAAACTTACAACCTATGGGATCATTGGAGTACTTGGAAGGACGAAGATTTCAGGGAACGTTGAAGTTTTGCCACTAAAGTTTATCTTTTTTGTATTCCATATGTATTAATAGTTTTGTCACTAAAATTGACAAAGGGGGAGATTGTTAGAGCATAGCTCGGTCGACCTCGCATGCGTTTCTATATCAAGCATGTTTGTCAATGTTAGTGATCAAAACTGTGAGTCTTGATTTCTAGTCTATTATAGCTACGTCTCGGACTAGGATAGAAAAGTGTATTTGAGCTCAAGGACTTCATGGAGATTCATCATACAACGACGAAGATCTACTCAAGGAACCGTGGAACTTCATCAACAAAAAGGTATGTGGAGACTTGAACTTATCTATCACTCAAAAGTCTATCTCTTCTATCTCCTACTTCTTATGAGACAAAAGTCATATACTATATAGACTGGATCATACACATTGATATTTCGAGCCGAGTATATCTCGCCTGTCTATATCTCGAAATCATGTGTTGGTAAAGCGTTTCGCTTTGATCAAGTTTATCTTCACCTAGTGACGAAAGTCATGAAAAGTTTCAATTACTTTGAGAATTGCTCTGACGCGAAACGGTCTGTGAATAACGGATATATAACGTCCTATGAGAATGTATCAATGATTGGAATGAGAGTTTAGATTACATAACCATGTATTCCTTAATCCGAAGTTTTCGAACTTTGTTGATTGAGAGAAATCGGAGGAATTGGCTTTGCCAATTCCGCGAACCCAGTCCGCAAACTCAGTCCGCAAACTTACGGAAGTTCTTGTACCAAGAATTTCTGCTGGAATTTTCCAAAAACTCTTTTGCGTGTAAGTCCGCGAACCTAGTACGCGAACTGGAGAAAGTCTCTTTGCCGAGATTTTCTACTGAGTTTGGAAAACTCCACCGGTTGTCTTAAGTCCGCGAACTTGTTTGTGAGCTTAAGAAGCTTTGATCTAAAGATGTGCTCTGAACATGAAACTTAAATTACCAAGGAATAACTGTGGATATAAAGTTCATGAGCCGATTCAATCGAATCGAATCATCTTTGTTTCAATTGTGTCTTGTGTAGTTACATAAGATCTCATAGCAATTGAACAACTCTTTAACTAGCTCATTTGAGTCAATTGGACTAGTTATGGTGAAGAAGAACAAGGTTAATATGAAATGCTCATATGGTTAACCTTTTGGGTTACTATGTTGAACCAACATACACGTACACGTTTGGGCATGGTTTTCACAAACCTGGTAAACGTCTACCCAAGTGTGTGTGACAAACAAAGTTTTCGATCTAACGGTTGAAAAATATTATCTTGAATCTAAATAAGGTTTTCATCTAACGGTGAATATGGATTACTTTGTAACTAAGGCCAAACCCTGATTTGAAGGCTATATAAAGGAGACATCTAGCATTGTGCAAAACTAATCCCAACACGTCTGTGTGATACTAGTGCGCTCGCTAGAGTCGATTCTCCTTTAACCTTTGGTTTTCTTCTCTAAAACCAGGTTAACGACTTAAAGACTTCATTGGGATTGTGAATCCAGACCGATACTAATTTTATCGTAGTTGTGTGATCTGATCTTGCAACTTCTATCGTACGAGTACAATCTTGGATTGGCTTGAGATCGTAGAGTTCTCCGATAGGAAAGATAAAGAAGTCACAAACATCTTCCTTTCACTGTTTGTGATTCCTCAACAAACCGCCTGTGTAGTCAGGAAGGATTGTAGAAAGGTGATTGATTAATCTAAGATGTTCTTCGGGAATATAAAACCGGATTATCAATTGGTTCCTGTTCACCTTGATTTCATATCTTAAGACGGAACAAAACCTAGGGTTTATCTGTGGGAGACAGATTTATCCTTTGATAGACTTTTCTGTGTGAGACAGATTTGTTTATTATTAAGTCTGCGATTATGAGTTGCAACAACTCTTGGTTGTGGGTGAGATCAGCTAAGGGAATCAAGTGCGCAGTATCCTGCTGGGATCAGAGGCGTATGGGTACAACTGTACCTTGGATTGGTGGGAGACTGATTGCGGTTCAACTATAGTCCAGTCCGAAGTTAGCTTGGAGTAGGCTAGTGTCTGTAGCGGCTTAATACAGTCTGTATTCAATCTGGACTAGGTCCCGGGGTATTTCCGCATTTGCGGTTTCCTCGTTAACAAAACTTCTTGTGTAGGTGTTATTTCATTCTACGCATTATATTATTTATCTTTATAATTGAAATAATACAGGTTGTGCGTTAAAGTTTAATCGATTAGAGATCCGACCTTTTGGTTGTTAATTTCATTGATTGACACTTGGACATTGGTCTTTGGTACCGTCCAAGTTATTTCTTGTATTTGATAAAGACTCGCTATTGTTTTTAGCTTGAGTAAAAATCAAATCAAGAGAGAGATATTAACTCCTTGAGATACTTTTATCTAGATTGAGTCTGATTGTCTAGTTGATTCTCTAGCAAAGTGTTAGAGCATTGCTCGGTCAACCTCGCATGCGTTTCTATCTCAAGCATGTTTGTCAATGTTAGTGATCAAAAATATAAGTCTATATTTCTAGCCTACATAGCTAAGTCTCGAACTAGGATAGAAAAGTGTAGTTGACCTCAAGGACTTCATGGCGATTCATCATACAACGACGAAGATCTATACAAGAAACCGTGGAACTTTATCAACAAAAAGGTATATGGAGACTTGAACTTATCTATCACTCAAAATTCTATCTCTTTTATCTCCTACTTCTTATGAGACAAAAGTCGTATGCTATATAGACTAGATCATACATATTTGATATTTCGAGCTGCGCATTCATTGCTTATCTTTTATCTCTAAATCGTGTGATGGGAAAGCGTTTCGCTTTGATCAAGTTTATCTTCACCTAGTGACGAAAGTCATGAAAAGTTTCAATCACTTTGAGAATTGCTCTGACATGAATCGGCCTGTGAATAACGGCTACATAGCGTCCTCTGAGAATGTCTCAATGATTGAAATGAGAATTTAGATTACATAACCATGTATTCCTTGAACCGAAGTTTTCGAACTTTGTTGATCAAGAGAAATCGGGAGGATTGTGGAATTGGCTTTCCAAATCTGCGAACCTAATTCGCAGACTCATTCCGCGAACTGTCAGAAGTTCTCGACCGAGAATTTCTGCTGGATTTTCCAAAACTCGTTTATGTGCTAAGTCCGCGAATCCATTCCACGAACTGGCGGAAGTTCTCTTTCCGATAATTTCTGCTGAGTTTGGAAAACTGAACCGATTAACGTAAGTCCGCGAACTTGTTTGTGAACTTAAGAGGTTATGATCTAAAGATGTGCTCTGAACATGAAACTTAAATTACTAAGGAATGCTTTATGAAAACTGTGGCTATAATGTTCATGAGCTGATTCAATCGAATTGAATCATGTTTGTTTCAATTGTGACTTGTGTAGTTACATAAGATATCATAGCAATTGAACAACTCTTTAACTAGTTCATTTGAGTCAATTGAACTAGTTATGGTGAAGAAGAGCAAAGTTAATATGAAATGCTCATATGGTTATCTTCTTGGGTTACTATGTTGAACCAACATACACGTACACGTTTCGGAATGGTTTTCACGAACCCACTAAACGTCTACCCAAGTGTGTGTGACAAGCTGAGTTTTCGATCTAACGGTTGAGAAATATTAGCTTGAATCTAAATCAGGTTTTCACCTAACGGTGAATAAGGATGGCTTTGTAACTAAGGCAAAACCCTGATTTGAAGGCTATATAAAGGAGACATCTAGCATTGTGCAAAACTAATCCCCACACGTATGTGTGCTACTAGTGCGCCCGCTAGAGTCGATCTCCATTAACCTTTGATTTTCTTCTCTAAAATCAGGTTAACGACTTAAAGACTTCATTGGGATTGTGAAGCCAGACCGATACTACTTTATCATAGTTGTGTGATCTGATCTTGCATCTTCTATCGTACGAGTACAATTGATTTATTGTCTTGAGATCGTGAGAGTTCTCCGATAGGCAAGATAAAGAAGTCATAAACATCTTCATCTCACTGTTTGTGATTCCTCGACAATCTTCTTGTGTAGTCAGGAAGGATTGTAGAGAAGTGATTGATTAATCTAGGCTGTTCTTCGGGAATATAAGACCAGATTATCAATTGGTTCCTGTTCACCTTGATTTTATATTAAAAGACGGAACAAAACCTAGGGTTTATCTGTGGGAGACATATTTATCCTTTTATAGACTTTCCTATGTGAGACACATCTGTTTATTATCAAGTCTGTGATTTTTGGTTACAACAACTCTTGGTTGTGGGTGAGATCAGCTAAGGGAATCAAGTGCGCAGTATCCTGCTGGGATCAGAGGCGTAGGAGTACAACTGTACCTTAGATCGGTAGGAGACTGATTGGGGTTCAACTATAGTCCAGTCCGAAGTTAATTTGCAGTAGGCTAGTGTTTGTAGCAGCTTAATACAGTGTGCATTTAATCTGGACTAGGTCCTAGGGTTTTTCTGCATTTGCGGTTTCCTTGTTAACAAAATTTTTGGTGCATGTGTTATTTCTTTTACGCATTATATTTTATATAATTAAAATAATACAGGTTGTGCGTTCGTGATCATCAATTGGAAATTCAACCTTTGGTTGTTGATTGATATTGATTGATCCTTGGACATTGATCTTTGGTCCCGTCCAAGTATTCCTTGTATTTGATAAATACTCGCTATTGTTTTTAGCTTGAGTAAAAATCAAATCAAAAGAGAGATATTAACTCCTTGAAATACTTTTATCTAGATTGAGTCTGACTGTCTAGTTGATTCTCTAGCAAAGTATTTCAGAGTTAGTCCATACAGATTGCTAAGAGAAATATTGGGTGGTGTTGTTAGACCCCCGCTTTTTCAATTGGTATCAGAGCAGGCAAACACGTTTAAGACCTAACAAGTCCGTGTTTGTAGCGATATGACTCTATGGACAAAGGTGCTATCTCTATTAACGTACCACTAGTCTTCGATGGCTCCAATTACTTATGGTGGAAAACTTCTATGCGAGATTTTCTTCAATCGCGTGATTTTCAATCATGGGTATATGTGGTGAATAGTTATGATGCGCCCGTTGTTGCAGCTGGAGACGAAACTGTTCCCAAGAATATTGGTGAATATAATGCTGCCGAGATTCTTACTGCAAAGCAGAATTCTGAAGGGTTAAATGCTATCATACATACTATTGCCCCAAGTCTTCAACACCATGTGTCTAATTGAACTAGGTCTAAAGATGCTTGGGATATCTTAGAAACCGTATTTGAAGGAAACTCTAGTTAAAAGGAAGCTAGGCTTCAAAACCTTAATTCCGATTGGGAGAACCTTCGTATGGCAGATGAAGAAACATTTGATGAGTTTAATCACAAAGTGTCTGAAATTGTTAATGCATCTTTTGCATTGGGTAAGACTATTCCTGAAAAGGACATTGTGATGAAAATTCTCAGATCGCTGCCATCTAGATACGAGTCTAAAAAGCATGTCATCGTTGAGGGGAATAACCTCAATAATCTTTCCAGAAACACCTTGGTTGGAAAGCTAAAGATCTTTGACCAGGAGCATACATCCAAAGTCGATAAGGATGTTTCCTTTAAAGCACATAAGAGCACTAAATTACTTGCCAAAGGTAAAAGTGTTCATGTCTCTGAGGATGATCAGTCTGAGAATGATTTTTAAGATGAAGACCTTGAAAAATCGGTCTCCTTGATCACAAGACAGTTTAGGGATCTTCTGTTGAAGAGAAGTAAACGGTTTTCAAGAGACAAACCTAGGTCATCATACAAACCTCACGGTCGCGTACCTCCTAAAACAGGGATGCTGACGAGGTTGATGACGAGGACATGCCTCGGTGCTTTACGTGTAAGGGTTTTGGCCATTTTTCTAACGAATGCCCAAATCGTAGAAAATACACTGGGAACAAAGGTCTAGCTGTAACACTTGATGAAATGTCTGAAACCTATGATTCCGATGAAGATAGGAAATCAAGTGTAGGGATCCTTGGTGAAAACATCGATTTTGATACTTGTAGAAATACATATATCAATCTCCATGGGTTCGTAGAAGAACGATACCCAATCAAGATGGAAGATTCTCTAACTAGAAACCCTGTCAATAATGTTTCAGGATCTACTGTATGTCTATCTGCTTGCACATCTCAGATGCATGAATACTATCCAAGTTTGACGGGCTCATTTTTTTTAGATGAAGGGACACGAACTATCAAGGTGTTACAAGTACAAGCACCAAATAAGGCACGCCATCAAACTTCAACGAAGAGCAGATCGATTAGCAAGGAAGCTGAAACTTTCTCAGAAGACCGCCGAGGTATGTAGAATCTTATCTTCATCTAAGAAGTTGGTTTCCAGGGATAGAGTAAGACTATTTGAAAAGAAAGTATGGTCGAATCGTTTTGATAGACAGAAGTCTGAAGATTCCTCCCTTGAGGAAAAAGATGGAAAAATCATCGTTCATTGCAACAAAACTTTATTGTGTTGTTGGGAAAATCTTGTCTCATGTGCCTGGTTGAAAAAGAGACAACATTGAGTGCTGATTCAGGCTTCAATAAGTTTTTCCTTCTTTTCTTAGATTTGTTATTTTCTGTCTATCAAATAAAATAATGGGTTATTATCGACAAGTTTTATAGGGTTTTAGAGTTGGGCTATACGAACCTCTCAATAGGTTTCGAACCCTACATTCCTTTTTCCTTTTTGACATCCTATATAAGATTGCTTGTTGAGTTTAGTGATTCAATCACACAAATCCAGTTGTCTATAACTGTTCTCAAAGCACCATGTCAGATGGAAAGGATGTCAACATGATTATTAAATCTTCAATCAAGGAAAAAGAAAAATCTCTTGTTTCTAAGTCCCTGAAAATAAAAATAAGGAATACAAGAAATATCATGGCTGTGCCTTTTAACTCTCAGAAGTTTTACGATGTTCTTGATGAGTTGAAGGAAGTAAGAAAGGAGGTTCGTGAAATAAAGGCTTTTGTGTCAAAGTCCTTAGAAATTTTGAGAGCCTTGGTACGACATAATCATCCAAGACAGTTCATTGATATAAACTCCTATCTTCATGAACCGTATGTTCCAATGGATGTTGACAACAAGGAGTTTGGGAATGATGCTGAATTTCTCAAAGGCATTATCGCCTAGGATGTCTTCCTTTTGGATTAGTTGGAAAAATAACTAGTACTTTGAATAGCGATGATTGTGACTACACATAGCTATTTTTGTTTTCATCTGCTTATGTTATTTTTTAGGTTTATTGGTATTAAATTCTAAAAATATTTGGAGGATGATGTTTATTGCAGTATTTTAATGGTTTGTGATATTGTAATATTTTTATGGGATATGTATTGTTTACGTCTGTGAACTTGAAGGTCCCATATTGCAGTCAAAAGTAAAGTTGTTCATGAATCGGTATTCGTATTGATAAAAGGACGAATGGACTTTTGACATATACAAAAGATATTCCTATGCAGTCATGTATTTGATGGAAAATAGGATGAAATCTTTTGTTCAACAAGGATAAAGTCTATTATGTCGTTATGATGGAAAATAGAATAGATCCTTGTATGTTATCCATGGTATTGATCTTTATTGATCCATTTTATTATGTTTTACCGTGAAGGCTCCATTGTGTGTCTTATGTTGAGCACCTTACAACTAAGTCGATTTACCTTGGCTTTGTTGGTTGTTCCAAAAGATGTTATATGTCGAGCATCAGGAATTAAATTAATCAACTAGTTTGGTTATTTAGTTAGTACTCCATAAGTCTTCTTTCTTATTTTGAGTACATGTACGATTAAGGTTGTCATATTCTATGATGAACTTAGTCGGGGTTCCATAAGTTCTTTCATGTTGAGCCCAAAATAGTTAAATTGATTATTCGGTGATTAGTTTGGTTGTTTATAGTCCAATTAGATTAATTATAGGTTCTCTTGTAATTAATCTAGTTGAGTTTTCATGTATTCCACAAGTTCTTGTGTTGAGTATATGAAAGGCTACACTATCATGTTCTTTGGTTAATGTAGTCATATATTCCGTAAGGTTTTCCTTATGTTGAGTATTTGAATGGTTAAGTTAGTCATCTCCGTGTGATTGACTTAGTCGTAGATCCGTGAGTTTACTTATGTTGAGCACTTTCAATTAAATTGATCACTTTTGTGGTTTGATTTAGTTGCATATTCCAATTGAATTAATCATGGGTTTACTTGTGGTTAATTTGGTTGAACTTTGGATATAGAAAATCATTCCTATGGTTTTTGGTGTCCAATAAAAAAAACCTTCTTTTCTTTCGAAATAAAGGTCGCTCTTGTTGTTCTCTCGGGAATGACATCAAATGGAGGAGAGTTCTTTTGAACTTGTGCTTAATGGTAATATCTTGCGGGGAGTGCGGATGTGGAATTTTATAGGGGTTATCTTGTATCTTAAAACTCCTTGATGAATGTTGTTAGCTTCGTATCATTGTGTAAGGGGGAGTGGTTTCCATGATCGAGATGGAGTATTGACTAAGGGGGAGTGATATATATCACCATAGTATTATTGTTAAAGTCGTGATACAATTGGACTTTGATGTTATATAATAATACTATGACATTTTATAATAATGATCGAGAATCTCGATTTCTCTCATTGTTATATCTACGGATCTTCAACAACGATGGTGCTAAATTTAAAACCTTTGGGATCATTGGAGTACTTGGAAGGACGAAGATTTCAAGGAGCGTTGAAGATTAGACTATGGAATAGGAGCCACTAAAGTTTATCTTTTTTGTATTCCATATGTATTAATAGTTTTGTCACTAAAATTGACAAAGGGGGAGATTGTTAGAGCATTGCTCGGTCAACCTCGTATGCGTTGCTATCTCAAGCATGTTTGTCAATGTTAGTGATCAAAACTATAAGTCTTGATTTCTAGCCTACATAGCTAAGTCTCGGACTAGGATAGTAAAGTGTAGTTGAGATCAAGGACTTTATGGTGATTCATCATACAACGACGAAGATCTACAAGGAACCGTGGAACTTCATAAACAAAAAGGTATGTGGAGACTTGAACTTATCTATCACTCAAAATTCTATCTCTTCTATCTCCTACTTCTTCTGAGACAAAAGTCGTATGTTATATAGACTAGATCATACACATTTGACATTTCGAGCTCAGCATTCATTGCATATCTTTTATCTCGAAATCGTGTGTTGGTAAAGCGTTTCGCTTTGATCAAGTTTATCTTCACCTAGTGACGAAAGTCATGAAAAGTTTCAATCACTTTGAGAATTTCTCTAACGTGAATCGGTCTGTGAATAACGGCTACATAGTGTCCTCTGAGAATGTCTCAATGAATGAAATGAGAGTTTAGATTACATAACCATGTTTTCCTTGAACCGAAGTTTTCGAACTTTGTTGATCAAGAGAAATCGCGAGGATTGTGGAATTGTCTTGCCAAGTCCGCGAACCTAGTTCCTAGACTCAGTCTGCGAACTATCGGAAGTTCTCGACCGAGAATTTCCACTGGATTTTCCAAAACTCGTTTGTGTGCCAAGTCCGCGAACTGCCGGAAGTTCTCTTTCCGAGAATTTCTGCTGAGTTTGGAAAACTCAACCGATTAACTTAAGTCCGCGAACTTGTTTGTGAACTTAAGAGGTTATGATCTAAAGATGTGCTCTGAACATGAAACATTAAATTACTAAGGAATTCTTTATGCAAACCGTGGATATAATGTTCATGAGCCGATTCAATCGAATCGAATCATCTTTGTTTCAATTGTGTCTTGTGTAGTCATAAGATCTAATAACAATTGAACAACTCTTTAACTAGTTCATTTGAGTCAATTGAACTAGTTATGGTGAAGAAGAACAAGGTTAATATGAAATGCACATATGGTTAACCTTTTGGGTTACTATGTTGAACCAACATACACGTACACGTTTGGGCATGGTTTTCATGAACCCAGTAAACGTCTACGCAAGTATGTGTGACAAGATAAGTTTTATATCTAACGGTTGAGAAATATTAGCTTGAATCTAAATCAGGTTTTCATCTAACGGTGAATAAGGATTGCTTTGTAACTAAGGCAAAACCCTGATTTGAAGGCTATATAAAGGAGATATCTAGCATTGTGCAAAACTAATACCCACACGTCTGTGTGCTACTAGTGCGCCCGCTAGAGTCGATCTCCATTAACCTTTGATTTTCTTCTTTAAAATCAGGTTAATGACTTAAAGACTTCATTGGGATTGTGAAGCCAGACCGATAATACTTTATCGTAGTTGTGTGATCTGATCTTGCATCTTCTATCGTACGAGTACAATCGATTGATTTGCTTGAGATCGTGAGAGTTCTCCGATAGGCGAGATAAACAAGTCACAAACATCTTCGTCTCACTGTTTGTGATTCCCCGACAATCCTCTTGTGTAGTCAGGAAGGATTGTAGAGAGGTGATTGATTAATCTAGATTGTTCTTCGGGAATACAAGACCGGATTATCAAATGGTTCCTGTTCACCTTGATTTTATATCAAAAGACGGAACAAAACCTAGGTTTTATCTGTGGGAGACAGATTTATCCTTTTATAGACTTTTCTGTGTGAGACAGATCTGTTTATTATCAAGTCTGTGATTTTGGGTTATAACAACTCTTGGATGTGGGTGAGATCATCTAAGGGAATCAAGTGCGCAGTATCCTGCTGGGATCAGAGGCGTAGGAGTACAACTTTACCTTGGATCAGTGGGAGACTGATTGGGGTTCAACTATAGTCCAGTGCGAAGTTAGTTTGTAGTAGGCTAGTGTCTTTAGCGGCTTCATACAGTGTGTATTCAATATGGACTAGGTCCCGGGGTTTTTCTGCATTTGCGGTTTCCTCGTTAACAAAATTTCTGGTGTATGTGTTATTTCTTTTCTACATTATATTTTATATAATTGAAATAATACAGGTTGTGCGTTCGTGATCATAAATTGGAAATCCAACCTTTGGTTGTTGATTGATATTGACTGATCCTTGGACATTGGTCTTTGGTACCGTCCAAGTATTCCTTGTATTTGATAAAGACCCTCTATTGTTTTTAGCTTGAGTAAAAATCAAATCAAGAGAGAGATATTAACTCCTTGAGATAATTTTATCTAGATTGAGTCTGACTGTCTAGTTGATTCTCTAGCAAATTATTTCGGAGTTGGTCCATATAGATTGCTAAGCGAAATATTGGGTGGTGTTGTTAGACCCCCGCTTTTTCACAAAGTATTTCGGAGTTAGTCCAAACAGATTGTTAAGAGAAATATTTGGTGGTGTTGTTAGACCCCCGCTTTTTCAATTGGTATCAGAGCAGGAAAACACGTTAAAGACCTTATAAGTCTGTGTTTGTAGCGATATGATTATGGACGAGTCTATCTCTAATAACGTACCAGTTCAGAAATTACCAGATGATTCTAAAAGCTTGGATTCACCTGAGAGAACTGTCACTCTAAGTCAATATCCAAACATTCTCTTAATGTAAAAACTGTTGATTGGGAAACTCTGCTAGAAGAACAGTTGGATGAACTTTCTTATGAAGGTGATTCAGATATTGATAGAGATGTTGAGAAAACAAGAAATTGAGAAGATGTTACCCAGGTGTTTATTTTTCGAATCGTTCTACCGAATCGATCCTCAAGGATTCTGAGGAAAACCTACGTATGGATTCACTTGAATGTGATAATCTTTATCAAAAGTACTTTTTGTTGGAAGAGAAACTTGCAGAATCTGAAGCAAGTTTTGACGACAGAGAAAGCGCTTATCTCACTCGAGAAAAACGCCTTGAGGCTGATTTAGCAGCTTCTCTTGATAAAATCAAGATGTTGGAAGATGACTTGAAAAAGTTCAATACTAGTTCAACCAAATTAACCACTATGCTAGGAGAAAGTAAAAATCATCATGATACACGAGGATTGGGCTATAAGGGAATAGATGCTCCAAGTACTAGCAAAGAGGTAAAATTTGTCAAGGCTAGTGATTCTTCTCAACAAAAGGTTTCCACTGATCGCAAAAGTGAAATACCTTCTCCGGCAGTTAAGGTTCAAAAGAGAAAAGTTTATCAACCTCCAAAGTTAGCACACACGGATTGAGGTAAGAAAAACCCTTATGTTTTCCACTATTGCGGAAATAAAGGTCACCTGGAAAGGAGATGTCGTTTCCGTATAAGGAATGAGAGAATTCATGATATTCTTGTTTGGGCATCACAAGAAGTTGTGAAACCAAGATCATACATTAAGACTGATCCTCTTAACGTTACAGGTTGTAATTGTCCAACCATTAGGCAAAGGAATCAGTGGTATGATAGACCTAGATTTGCTTATAAACGTCGTAAGAATCCTTTTCATAATCGTAATGGTTATCAAAAGGATAACTTCGTAAAGACGAAGACAAGATCCGATGCTCCCAATTGGAGAAAGACTAACTTGCAAAAGAATAGTCAATCTGATTCTCTTCCAATAATTCTAGAAGAGAATGATGGGAAGAAGGTTTCGACTATTCCTAAACGCACTCAGAAGTCGATACCGAAGAAAGACAATGATGTTTTGAGTGTGAAAAGAATGATCTTCCAGAAAACTCCATGATTATGGAAAGGAAGTATCCATGATGTTGGAACTTAACAAGTTTTTTGGAAAAATGGAATTGGATGTGAAAGGTTCTAAAAGTGATCTCTTTCATGATAATCCAAAGGTCACTTGTGGTGAGCAAGACTTTGTTCACCCCAACACAACTTGATTGTGTTGGAAGTGCATCCTCACCAAGGAATGCCCTGCTTTGTATACGGTGAGGGAAGCACAAGAATTAGGGAACAAATATTATGTTCGGTAAGGCGGTAGAATTCGATTGGATTCATCAAAAAAGGTATGTCTATAAACTTGAGCAAGATTTGGATGAGTTAATATGGTCTTTGTATCGTCTCTTGTTTTTTAGTGTTTGCTCCGTTTCGTTGCACTTGTTCTATTCTCTTGGACTTGGGCACTAGGATTCTTGGATAAATCCTATTCTAAGTTATTTTGTGGTTGTTACAAGAGTGATGTTGGTGAATCACAAAGAAGGAAGTTCGGAAATGGGTAGTAGTTCACATTGCTATATATTCTTGACTGTTCACAATCATGGTACATAGTCGTCAATGACTTTGTATGTTCTTCTTTGTTAAGGAAATATTTTCATACGCTTTTGCTAACCACTCTTGGTGTAAATCCGTGCGGAAAAGATTGATTCTACCTTCTAAGGGAAAAGATTGTTATTGCAGTATTAATCTTTATGATTTTGTGATATTGAAATTGTTTATGGGATATGTATTGTTTGTGTCCGTGAACTTGAAGGTCCCATATGTTGTCAAAAGTAAAGTCGTTCATAAATTGGTATTCGTATTGATGAAAGGACGAATGAACTTTTGATAAATACAAAAGTTAGGCCTATGCAGTCATTTATTTGATGGAAAACAGGATGAAATCTTTTGTTTGACAAGGATAAAGTCTATTATGTCGTTATGCAAATAGTGATGGAAAATAGAATAGATCCTTGTATGTTATCCACGGTATTGATCTTCATTGATCCATTTTGTTATGTTTTACCGTGAAGGCTCCATTGTGTATCTTATGTTGAGCACCTTACAACTATGTCGATTAATATTGGCCTTGTTGGTTGTTCCATGAGATGCTATAAGTTGAGCATTCTTGAACTAAATTAATCATCTTGATTGGTTATTTAGTTATTTTCTCCGAAAGTCTTCTTTTGTCGAGAAAATCCTTTGACAATTAAATTGATTACTTTTGTGATTAGTTTGGTTGTTTGTATTCCAATTAGATTAATTCTAAGATTCTCTTACAATTAGTCTAGTTGAGTTTTCATATATTCCACAAGTTCTTGTGTTGAGTATATGAACGGCTATACAAATCATGTTATATTGGTTAATGTAGTCTATATTCCGTAAGGTTTTCCTTATGTTGAGTATTTGAACAATTAAGGTAGTCATCTCCGTGTGGTTATCTTTGTCGTAGCTCCGTGAGTTTTCTTATGTTGAGCACAATCAATTAAATTGATCAATTTTGTGGTTTGATTTAGTTGCGCATTCCGATTAAATTAATCATGGGTTTACTTGTGATTAATTTGGTTGAGTTTTGGATATAGAAAATCATTTTTTATGGTTTTTGGTGTCCAATTTAAAAATCCTTCTTTTCTTTCGAAATTAAGGTTGCTCTTGTTGTTCTTTTGGGAATGACATCAAATGGGGGAGAGTTCTTTTGAACTTTTGCTTAATGGTAATATCTTGCGGGGTGTGCGGCTGTGGAATTTTATAGGGGTTATCTTGTATCTTAAAACTCCTTGATGAATGCATTTAGCTTCGGCTTTATGATTGCATCTAAATTAAGTTGGTATGTATTTTTCTTTTAGTCTATGAAATGTCTCTTGTGGAAATTTCATTATGATCTCGTTCTTGTACCTTTGCCAATTTTATTGACAAAAAGGGGGAGAAATATTGTAGTTCACACTACAAATACATATGGTTTTTGGATCATTGTGTAAGGAGGAGTGGTTTCCATGATCGATATGGAGTATTGACTAAGGGGGTGTAGGATCAAAATCTCGCAACAGTTATGTCTCAGCGAAGTTATCAATGGTATTGCACAAAAGCGTCGCAGAACAATTTCAGAAACGACATCAGCAAGGATCATGAGAAAGATGTGATAGTCTCGCGAAAATCATAAATCTTGCGAAGTCAACATTCTTAAGGTTGCGAGAATATCGCAAACCATATCCGAAAATAAAGGACAGATTAGCTGTCATCCACTATGTATTTCCCTTATAAATAGTCATTCGAGTTGTAAAGGAAGAGAGAGATCTTTTTTGAGTGAGAGACAATTAAATAGGAGAGAGAGAGTTCAGAACAAAGATCATTCTTGATCTTCTTTATTTTCCTTGTCTTGTAAGAACATTCAGAATTCAATCAATAAAATTAAGAGTGTTATCCTAAATGAGCTGATCAACAATGAAATCATATGAGGGGTGTAGTGTAGGATTTCCTGCAACTACATAATGGCGCTAGAAACAGGGACATTGAAGATCGAAAGTTGAAGATTGTTGATTGAGAAGATTCAAATCAAGAAAGTGATTAAAAAAATCAGTGAATCAGTTAGAGGAAAGATGAATAGAATTAATGAAAATGGCAAAAAATTGGAGTGTAATATGATAACAAAAAGTTTGGTTAATGAATTCCATAAAAACATCAAAGGAAGAATACATAAACGAAATTTTGAAGGAAAGAAAATTATGGCGGTAGAAAAAACTTCACCTTTGAAAGATTGGGAAAAGCAAAGAATTGTGTGCATGGCAGAAGAAATACCAAAAGAAAATTTGAACCATACATCTCCATTGGTCATCACAGTGCCTATTACACGAAAAGAGAAGGATACAACAATAAAATCCACAGGATAATGGATGTTGAACAGAACTTTAATTGATACAGGAAGTTCAGTTGATATAATATTTTATCATGCATTTCGGGGAATGGGATTAAAGATGAAGAAATGTCCAATTCAACATATTTTCTTCACGGCTTTAGAAAATCCACAACAAAACCTAAAGGAGAAATAATGGTACGAATTCCACTTGGAGAAATCGAAACACATGTGATATTGTGCGTGGTGGATATGGAATCGCCATATAATATGTTATTAGGAAGATCATGGATACATGCGATAAAAGTTGTGGTATCAACGTTGCATCAATGTATTAAATTCCCACTCCAAGTGGAATAGGTGAAATCAGAGGAGATGTTGACAATGCGAAATTATGTCATCAAATTGAAGTAAGGCGTTATGAAGAACAAGCAAAAAGGAAGCAATTTCGCAGAAAATTGGTAAAGGAAGCAAAGAAGGAAGAAGAATTTGGATGAGTTAATATGGTCTTTGTCTTGTCTCTTGTTTTTTAGCGTTTGCTCCGTTTCGTTGCGCTTGTTATATTCTCTTGGACTTGGGCACTGGGATTCTTGGAGAAATCTTATTCTAAGTTATTTTGTGGTTGTTACAAGAGTGATGGTGGTGAATCACAAAGAAGGAAGTTCGGCAATGGGTAGTAGTTCACATTGCTATATATTATTGAGTGTTCACAATCATGGTGTATAGTCGTCAATGACTTTCTATGTTCTTCTTTGTTAAGGAAATCTTTTTATACGCTTTGCTAACCACTCTTGGTGTAAATCCGTGCGGAAAAGATTGATTCTACCTTCTAAGGGCAAAGATTGTTATTGCAGTATTAATCTTTATGATTTTGTGATATTGCAATTGTTTATGGGATATGTATTGTTTGAGTCCGTGAACTTGAAGGTCCCATATGTTGTCAAAAGTAAAGTCGTTCATAAATTGGTATTCGTATTGATGAAAGGACGAATGAACTTTTGATAAATACAAAAGTTATGCCTATGCAGTCATTTATTTGATGGAAAATAGGATGAAATCTTTTGTTTGACAAGGATAAATTCTATTATGTCGTTATGCAAATAGTGATGGAAAATAGAATAGATCCTTGTATGTTATCCACGGTATGGATCTTCATTGATCCATTTTGTAATGTTTTACCGTGAAGGCTCCATTGTGTATCTTATGTTGAGCACCTTACAACTATGTCGATTAATATTGGCCTTGTTGGTTGTTCCATGAGATGCTATATGTTGAGCATTCTTGAACTAAATTAATCATCTTGATTGGTTATTTAGTTATTTTCTCCGAAAGTCTTCTTTTGTCGAGCAAATCCTTTGACAATTAAATTGATTACTTTTGTGATTAGTTTGGTTGTTTGTATTCCAATTAGATTAATTATAAGATTCTCTTATAATTAGTCTAGTTGAGTTTTCATATATTCCACAAGTTCTTGTGTTGAGTATATGAACGGCTATACAAATCATGTTCTATTGGTTAATGTAGTCTATATTCCGTAAGGTTTTCCTTATGTTGAGTATTTGAACAATTAAGGTAGTCATCTCCGTGTGGTTATCTTTGTCGTAGCTCCATGAGTTTTTTTATGTTGCGCACAATCAATTAAATTGATCACTTTTGTGGTTTGATTTAGATGCGTATTCCGATTAAGTTGGTATGTATTTTTCTTTTAGTCTATGAAATGTCTCTTGTGGAAATTTCATTATGATCCCGTTCTTGTACCTTTGCCAATTTTATTGACAAAAAGGGGGAGAAATATTGTAGTTCACACTACAAATACATATGGTTTTTGGATCATTGTGTAAGGAGGAGTGGTTTCCATGATAGATATGGAGTATTGACTAAGGGGGTGTAGGATCAAAATTGAAGTAAGGCGTTATGAAGAACAAGCAAAAAGGAAGCAATTTCGCAGAAAATTGATAAAGGAAGCAAAGAAGGAAGAAGAATTTAGAGTATATATGATAAGGGCGAAAGAAGGCAAAGGAATACCCAGCGAAATTTCGGAAGAAGGAGAAGGATCCATAAAAGCAATTAAAGAACCCACACCAATGGGAGAACCTAAACCCAATTACACTGCCGCAGAACCAACAAAAGAAATAAATGTTGGGACTGAAGAGGAGCCTCTAGTGTTCAGAATTGGAACCAAAATGGATATAGAAGAAGAAGAAAGAACTGTCAATTTACTGCGAGAATATAAAGATATTTTCGCAGGAAACATGGATGAGATACCAGGAATAGATCCAACAATTGTTTGCCACAGACTGGAGATTAACAAAAATGTGAGACCATTTAAACAGAGAATAAGAAAAATCGAAACAACTTACCTCCAGAATTACAGAAAATGCTGGAGGAAGGAATTATAAGAGAATCTAAATACCCAGAATGGATAGCGAATATAGTCATTGTCCCAAAGAAAAACAAGGGAATCAGGATTTGCATAGATTTCACTGATTTGAACAAAGCTTGCCCTAAAGATAGTTTTCCGTTACCCGATATTCCTCAAATGGTGGAATCTGCAGCGGGAAATGATAGGGTATCATCTTTAGATGGGTACAAAGGGTATAACCAAATTCCTCTCGCTGAAGAAGATCAAGAACATACTGCTTTCTTTGCCCCTAGAGGTTTATATTGTTATACGAAAATGCCGTTTGGTTTGCGAAATGCGGGAGCAACATATCAAAGAATGGTAGAGAAGGTGTTCGCAAAATGGATACACAAAACATTAGAAGTATACGTGGATGACATGTTGGTAAATAGTAAGGAAGCTAAAGACCATGTACAAGACTTGAGGGAGATTTTTGAACAAATGCGGCAGTATAACATTAAATTGAATCCCGAGAAGTGCACTATTGGAGTTGCATCGGGAAATTTTTTAGGCTACATTGTATCAAAGGAAGGAATACAGGTTGATCCGGAAAAAGTGCAAGCAGTTCGTGACATGCCAACACCAGCAACAATAAAAGATGTACAGAAGTTGAATGGGCTTCTAGCTTCGCTGAGGAGATTCATTTCGCGATCATCAGACAAATGCAAATATTTTTTCGATATACTCAAGAAGGGTGCAAAATTTAAATGGAGTGATGAATTTGAAAAGGATTTTCAAGGAATCAAAGAACATCTTATGAATACAACTATTTTACAAAAGGCAGAACCAGGAGAAGAATTATTGATTTACCTTGCGACAACGTCGCATGCATTAAGTGTTGTATTATTGCGAGTAGACGCAGGAGTGGAGAAACCCATTTATTACATTAGCAAAACTTTTAATACCGCAGAGAAGAATTACTCAAAGATTGACAAGTTAATCTTATCCTTAGTTTATGCATCATTTAAGCTCCGCATATACTTTCAAGCACACAAGATAAAGTTATTAACAAAAGTACCAATTGAATCAGTGATGAAGAATTCTAAAAGATCAGGAAGGGTAGAGAGATGGAATGCACAAGTAGGACATTTTTATATTAAATATGAAGTTTTTTCTTCACCAAAATCACAAGTTGTTGCGGATTTCTTGGCAGAATTTCCTTTAGAAGAAGATGAAGCAGTAGAAGAAATGATGGATGTAGAAGACGAACATGGAGATCCAAAATATTTATTAACAGAACCAAATAGATGGTAAATACTGGTAGATGGATCATCAAATGTAGAAGGAAATGGATTTGGTATTGTTTTAATTTCGCCAGAAGGAATAAAGATGGTTTTTTCATTCAGGTTGGAATTTGAATCCATTAATAATGAAACAGAATATGAAGCTGTGATACGTGCCTTAAAATTCGCAATAGAAATGAAACTAGAAAACGCCAGGATCACTAGTGATTCACAGTTAGTTATTCGCCAAATAAAAGGAGAGTATACTACAAATGAACCATTCCTGAAGAAATACAAGACGCTGGTTGAGGAATTGTCAGCGAAAATCCAAAAAATAAAATGGAGGCACATTTCAAGAAAGGATAATAGACTTGCAGACGCTTTTGCTTTCATCTCAAGTATGATGACAGATCCAACTGCGAGATGCATAAAAATACAAACACTTCTGTCACCATCAGTCAATAAAGAAGAGGAAGATGTGGATGTGATGGTTATAGATAATGAAAAAGAAGAACAAATAAATAATGTCGCAGACTGGAGAATGGAGCTTCATGCATATTTGGCGAAAGGAGAAACACCAAGAAATAGATTGGAAACACACAAGTTAAAAAACCGAGCAACGAATTATGAATTAAGAAACGGGTTGTTATACCGAAAATATTTTAGTGGACCATCACTCAGCTGTTTGACACGAGAGGAAGGAGAAAAGGTGCTGAAAATGTTACATAGTGGAGACGCTGGCAATCATAGTGGAGGAAGATCTTTGGCACATAGAGCAAAAATGCAAGGTTATTACTGGCCATACATGCATGAAGATGCAAAACAAATATCAAGACATTGAGAAGATTGTCAGCGGCATGGAAAGAAGATACATGCACCAGGAGCACCATTGTCATCTTCAACCAGTGTGTGGCCCTTCGGAAAATGGGGCTTAGACATTGTGGGGCCATTTTTACCAGGAACTGGACAAAGAAAATACTTAATAGTCGCAACAGATTATTTCACAAAATGGACAGAAGTGAAGGAAGTACAACATATTCGCGACAAAGATATCTTTACATTCATATTCGAAAATATCATTTGCAGATTTGGAATTCCTGCACAGTTGGTATCTGATAATGGGTAACAGTTTGAGGGGCTGAACATAGAAATGTTACTCAATGCATTCAAGATAAAATGTGGAAAGTCCACTCCTTTATATCCACAAGCTAATGGGCAAGTAGAAGCAACAAATAAAACAATTGCAGATATATTAAAGAAGAAATTAGAAGGACATCACAGATCATGGTGCGAACAAGTACATAAAGCAGTATGGGCTTATAATACAACTAGAAGAGAAGCTACTGGAATGTCACCTTTTTGTTTAACATATGGAGTTGAAGCGGTGTTACCAACAGAAGTTGTTATTCCGACAACAAAAAGAGAAGCTTGGGAGAAAAATCTTAGTACGGGTTTAATTCTAAACAAACTTGATGAATTAGAAGAAAAAATAGAAAAAGCTTTACAACATATGGATAACTATCAGCGAAGATTGGCTCGAGAATATAATAAACGTGTCAAAATACGTGAATTTCAACCAGGAGATTTAGTTCTGCGAGAAACACCAATATATCAGCGAGAAAATGGTGAAAAATTAGCGAAAAAATGGGATGGACCTTACATCATAAAGGAGATAGTTGGAACAAGAGCTTATAGATTAATGGACCCAGAAGGAAGAGATGTTGGTCATAGATTAGATAGACCATGGAACAGATTGTACTTGAAAAGATATTATCCGTAAGAAGCTTTGAGAAATTATGAATTCTGAAAGAATAATTGCAGGATTATTCATGACAAAACAAGATCATAATGTGCGAAATTTTCGCAGAGAACAATGACATAAAAGAAAGGGGCGAACCTTTATCGAGTACACCCTAGTTCGCGAATAAAATTTCGCAAGAGGCAAATGTAAGACCTAAAGTACGTCATATTAGGGGGTACCTATTACATGACTCAGGGAAAGGCTATACCGCCACCGGAACCTGAGTCATGGAGATTTGGGGTCAATAAAACCCATCCGGGAGAGGCACCTTGGATTCTTAACTTGAGCATATGACTTGGGTTGGGCGACTAAGGTAAAAAAGACTCTCCCAAGGAGTGCAGATCTGATCAAGGTGCCGAGGTACACGGTTGAGTCAAGAGTGCCGAGGGCATTTGAAGCGTCCTTGCCATTCTTGACAAGTCTTGACTTATACTGCACTCGGCTTGAAGAAAACCCCACTTAGGGTGCAGTATCGTAACCATAAGCCCTATAGGTAAAAGGGATAAGAGGCTGCGAAAACAACTGGTTGTTGTTAAGACTGTATGGGAGGAGCTAACCTTGTATGGTATAAGTACGCCTCCTTGAAGGGGCAACCAGGGGGAAGATAAGGGAGGCACCCTCAATTAGGGAGCTGATAAGTGTCTTAAGACGCAAATGTCATGAGGCTTATTATTCGCAAGGATAATTAAGGCTTGTCATATTTGTGCAACAATCCTGAAGAGGCAATAATACAAAAGAAAAAGATAAGATGAGATCAATGGGTTTTCACATGAAAGTGCGAAGACGTCCTGCGATTTTATCGCAAGACGGCAATGTCATGGGGCTTTATTTTCGCAAGAATATTTAGGCCTGTCACATTGTCGCAACATTCCTGAAGAGGCCATAATACAAAAGAAAAAGTTAAGACAAGATCAATGGGTTTTTGTATGAAAGTGCAAGGACGTCCTGCGATTTTGTCGCAATGACAAGAGATGGCATACTAAGACCTTTAATAAGGAAGCCAAAATAAGACCATATAATAAAACAAACTAATTATAAACATTCATAACAGATTATTTTTTGCAAGAAAGATAATGAGAGGAAAGTATGGGAATCGATATACAGGAAACATTATCTTTCTTATCAACAAAATATTAAAAGAAAAAGTTGACTCCAAAGTCGATTGAAAAATGTATCTCTCAAAAGTAATAAAAATAGGACAGCTCAAGAAAATAAAGCTAGAAAAGAAGCTCAAGCTTCAATATCAATATCAGTAGCAGGAGATGACAGAAGTTCTTCGCCAGCATTCTCGCAAGCTTCTCCTTCATTTCGGCTTTGATCTTCGCCATGAATAGCATTTTGATTATCGCCAGCAACTACTTCTTCAGGAGAAATTTCTTTCTCATTCTGATTAACACCAGTAGATACTTCTTTAGAAGGAACTTCTTCTTCATCTTCCAGGAAATTATCCTCTGTACCGCTTTCATAATCGTAATCACTATCAGCAGGACGAGGAACTTCATCATCATCTACTTCTAAAGGATCAATTGATGTAGGAGGAAGAGAGTTGGACAATAAAATGTCATTTACAAGGACTTCAGACCGGAGATGAACTTGGCGAAGAAGTGCTCTTTGATGATTCCTATCTTGAATATCCTTAAAATAAGAAAGATAATCAAGTCTTCTTTCTGCCCGCTCGCGAGAACCAGTAAGGGTAGAGACGAGTAATGCATTCTCTTGGCGAATTTTAGCATATTTAGCCTCCAAATTAGAAATCGAAGAATGAAGATTCTTCTCAGACTCTGCGAAAAATAAAATACAAAAATTTATTAAGATAAGGAATTCAGAGAGATATGACAAAGGAAAGATAATTAAGGCAGTCAAACTATTATGACTACCTTCCTTTTGCAAAATAAGATGTTGAATCAAGGATAGACAACTATTCTCCTAATGATCCATTGCGTCACCAAATTTATCTCCAACTAAACCTTTAAGTCGAGACTGAAGATTTTCTCTTTAGAAAAAGGAAGGCATTTTTCTTCGCAAGAGAAGAATAAGATTCTTCTAATTTAGAATATTGATCTTTAAGCTGATTTGCCTTCACACTTAAAGCTATTCTACCTTGAATGAGTGAATCTCTTTCAGTGATAGATGATTCTGTTACTTCTTTAAGTTCATTTCTTAAAGAGCGAAGAGATTTCTCTTGGTCAGCACATACTTTTTGGAGAACATTAAGTTGTTGTGAAGATATCGCCATCTTGTTTAAATAAACGCGCTTCTCTTGAGAAAAGGTTTTATTCTCATCTGATAAAGTTTCCATCCCTAAATTAGCTTTGGTCAAAGAATAAGAAAGACGAGATACTTCATTACTTAATAGATCTTGTTTTTCAACTAATTGAGTATTTTCATTGGTAAGATTATTTATTTGATCAAGAGAATATGAATAGAGATTATCTAATTGGTTATATTGATCCATTAAGACTTCTTTATTAACACGGGCTTCTTCAACAACAGATTCAAATTGATATCTCTCCATTTCTCGTCTCTGATTTAATGTTTAACATGCGAAAGAGGGATTTAAAGGATAATTAAGCAGGAGAAGGATAAAACCATCGAAAAGGAAAATTAAAGACATAGATGAGGAAATCATACCTCTTAATTCATCATTCTTCTTGCGAAGATTTTCAAGATCCATCAAAACATTCTGAAGTTTCTGATTTTCAAGACGAAGAGCATTACATTCTTTTTCTAAAGTTGTCTTCGAAGCAGCTTTTTCAGAACCCAAATGCTTGCTCAGAATTTCACAAACAGTAGACTTGATGGGATCAGTAAAAGACTTCTTGCCATCATCTAGAATCTCAGATAAAACATTGAAAGCAATATCTATCCCTTCCACGGTCTCTTTCGACAAAGGAGGAGACTTAGGTAGAGAACTAGTAGAGATAGAAGGTTGATAAACATTCTCAATGGGAAGAGAAGAGGCTTCATTCGCAGAAGGAACCACAAGGGGAATTTCATCCATAGGAAGATAAACTGGAGAAATGAAATCGGAGGCAGCATTCTCGCGATTTGGAGATAAAGGTTTATCTTGCGAATATATCGCAGGAGATTTGGAAGAAATGAAGTCAGAGGCAGCGTCTTCACGAATTGGAGATAAAGGTTTATCTTGCGAAGATGTCGCAGGAGATTTGGAAGAAATGAGTAGATGGAAGGGAACAGAAGTTGGAACAACCTTGAGGTGGCGAGATTTCTTGTGAGGTCTATGAAGATCTTTATCACCCTGCGAATTACAATCTAGATAAGAAACAGAGGCAACAATATTGTTATTAGAAAAATATAGTGTTTCTTACTACCTTCTCATTCGCAAGCTTTCTTTTATGAACGACAACTTTATGCTGTGATTTGGGATTGTTAGGATTCTGAACTGAAAATTTAGTGTTGGAGCCGCTTTTGCTGAAATAACAAGAGTATGGGAATCACATAAACAACATCACATAAGGCAATAAACAAGATCAATTTCAAATATATCAATTTCAGCAAAACTTATAAGGAAGAAAAGAGAAGACTAACCTTGATGAATCCATGAAAAATGATAGCAGGGAAATTATCTTGAAGAAGATCACGAACTATGAAGATCTAATTTGAAGATGAAGAAGAATTTAAAAAGATTGAAGAAGAAAGAAGAAGTTGCAGAGAGAATAAAAATAAAGAAGAAGAGGATGAAAAAAAATATATATAGAGGGAATTTTTCCTCGAGAAAATAAACATGGTTAATACGGAAAGATTTAAGCGGTCAAAAATTAACGGTTACATAAGAGGTGTCGAGAAATAAATGGAAGAAAGAATACGTGTGATAAATGCAGAATATGAGAAAATAAGCGGTTGCGGCATTTCTCACATCATTCTCTACTTTGCAGATAAGATATGAGAAGAGGCAAGATGTAGGATCAGAATCTCGCAACAGTTATGTCTCAGCGAAGTTATCAATGGTATTGCACAAAAGCGTCGCAGAACAATTTCAGAAACGACATCAGCAATGATCATGATAAAGATGTGATAGTCTCGCGAAAATTAGAAAGCTTGCGAAGTCAACATTTGTAAGGTTGCGAGAATGTCGCAAACCATATCCGAAAATAAAGGACATATTAGCTGTCATCCACTATGTATTTCCCTTATAAATAGTCATTCGAGTTGTAAAGGAAGAGGGAGATCTTTTTTGAGTGAGAGACAAGTAAATAGGAGAGAGAGAGTTCGGAACAAAGATCATTCTTGATCTTCTTTATTTTCCTTGTCTTGTAAGAACATTCAGAATTCAATCAATAAAAATAAGAGCGTTAACCTAAATGAGCTGATCAACAATGAAATCATATGAGGGGTGTAGTGTAGGATTTCCTGCAACTACAAGGGGAGCGATACATATCACCATAGTATTATTGTTAAAGTCGTGATACAATTGGACTTTAATGTTACATAATAATACTATGACACCGTAAAATAATGATCGATAATCTCAATTTCTCTCATTGTTATAGCTACGGATCTTCAACAACGGTGATGCTAAACTTACAACCTTTGGGATCATTGGAGTACTTGGAAGGACGGAGATTTCAAGGAATGTTGAAGATTAGACTATGGAATAGGAGCCACTAAAGTTTATCTTTTTTGTATTCGATATGTATTAATAGTTTTGTCATTAAAATTGACAAAGGGGGAGATTGTTAGAGAATAGCTCGGTTGACCTCGCATGCATTTCTATCTCAAGCATGTTTGTCAATGTTAGTGATCAAAACTATAAGTCTTGATTTCTAGCCTACATAGCTAAGTCTCGGACTAGGATAGAAAAGTGTAGTTGAGCTCAAGGACTTCATGGAGATTCATCATAAAATGACGAAGATCAACTCAAGGAACCGTGGATCTTCATCAAAAAAAAAGGTATGTGGAGACTTGAACTTATCTATCACTCAAAAGTCTATCTCTTCTATCTCCTATTTCTTATGAGACAAAAGTCGTATGCTATATAGAATGGATCGTACACATTTGATATTTTGAGCCGAGTATATCTCGCCTGTATATATCTCGAAATCATGTGTTGGTAAAGCGTTTCGCTTTGATCAAGTTTATCTTCACCTATTAACGAAAGTCATGAAAAGTTTCAATTACTTTGAGAATTGCTCTGACGTGAAACGTTCTATGAATAACGGAAATATAACGTCCTCTGAAAATGTATCAATGATTGGAATGAGAGTTTAGATTACATAACCATGGATTCCTTAATCCGAAGTTTTCGAAATTTGTTGATTGAGAGAAACCGGAGGAATTGGCTTTGCCAAGTCCGTGAACCCAGTCCGCGAACTGACAGAGGTTCTTGTACCAAAAATATATGCTGGGATTTTCCAAAAACTCGTTTGCGTGTAAGTCCGCGAACTCAGTCCGTGAACTGGCGAAAGTCCCTTTGCCGAGATTTTCTGCTGAGTTTGGAAAACTCCAACGGTTGTCTTAAGTCCGCGAACTTGTTTGTGAGCTTAAGTGGTTATGATCTAAAGATGTGCTCTGAACATGAAACTTAAATTACTAAGGAATGCAGTATGCAAACCGTGGCTATAAAGTTCATGAGACGATTCAATCGAATCGAATCATCTTTGTTTCAATTGTGTCTTGTGTAGTTACATAAAATCTCATAGCAATTGAACAACTCTTTAACTAGTTCATTTGAGTCAATTGAACTAGTTATGGTGAAGAGGAACACGGTTAATATGAAATCTTCATATGGTTAACCTTTTGGGTTACTATGTTGAACCAACATACACGTACAAGTTTGGGCATGGTTTTCACAAACCTAGTAAACGTCTACCCAAGTGAGTGTGACAAGCTAAGTTTTCGATCTAACGGTTGAGAAATATGAGCTTGAATCTAAATCAGGTTTTCATCTAACGGTGAATATGGATTGCTTTGTAACTAAGGCAAAACCCTGATTTGAAGGCTATATAAAGGAGACATCTAGTATTATGCAAAACTAATCCCCACACGTCTGTGTGATACTAGTGCGCTCGCTAGAGTCGATTCTCCTTTAAACTTTGGTTTTCTTCTCTAAAACCAGGTTAACGACTTAAAGAATTCATTGGGATTGTGAAGCCAAACCGATACTTCCTTTATCGTAGTTGTGTGATCTGATCTTGCATCTTCTATCGTACGAGTACAATCTTTGATTGGCTAGAGATCGTAGAGTTCTCCGATAGGCAAGATAAAGAAGTCACAAACATCTTCGTCTCACTTTTTGTGATTCTTCGACAAACCACCTGTGTAGTCAGGAAGGATTGTAGAGGGGTGATTGATTAATCTAGGTTGTTATTCGGGAATATAAGACCGGATTATCAATTGGTTCATGTTTACCTTGATTCCATATCTTAAGACGGAACAAAACGTAGGGTTTATCTGTGGGAGACAGATTTATCCTTTGATAGACTTTTCTGTGTAAGACAGATTTGTTTATTATCAAGTCTGCAATTTTGGGTTGCAGCAACTCTTGGTTGTGGGTGAGATCAGCTAAGGGAATCAAGTGCGCAGTATCCTGCTGGGATCATAGGCGTAGGAGTACAACTGTACCTTGGATCGGTGGGAGAATGATTTGGGTTCAACTATAGTCCAGTCCGAAGTTAGCTCAGAGTAGTCTAGTGTCTGTAGAGGCTTAATAAAGTGTGTATTCAATCTGGATTAGGTCCCGGGGTTTTTCTGCATTTGCAGTTTCCTCGTTAACAAAACTTCTGTTATCTGTGTTATTTCATTTTCCGCATTATATTGTTTATCTTTATAATTTAAATAATACAGGTTGTGCGTTAAAGTTTAGTCGATTAGAGATCCAACCTTTGGTTGTTGATTGATATTGATTGATCCTTGGACATTGGTCTTTGGTACCACCCAAGTATTCGTTGTATTTGATAAAGACTCGCTATTGGTTTTATCTTGAGTAAAAATCAAATCAAGAGAGAGATATTAACTCCTTGAGATACTTTTATCTAGATTGAGTCTGACTGTCTAGTTGATTCTCTCGCAAAGTATTACGGAGTTAGTCCATACAGATTGCTAAGCGAAATATTGGGTGGTGTTGTTAGACCCCCGCTTTTTCATAAATCATTCTCAGCAATGCTTATATTCAAAGGGGAATTAAAAACCAATTGATAAATTTCATTCCCCTGGCAGCAACAACTTTTCTTGACTCTCTTACATCATCTTGCCACAAAGCATCCTCCTCATCTTCTATCTGCAGCAGATACATAACACAGAGGTTGTAAGCTAACTGCAAAGTTTATTCAGTTGCAAAATTCATTATCATTTCAATGCGATACGTAAACTGTGTGTTAGTGGGATCCTATAGAGCATCATCAGATACTTGCCAGTGAGAAATCGATTTCAGGAAAAATGGTCTGATATTCGGATATAGTTCTCCTCCTATCACATGGGTGAACACCTTGTAATAAGAATTTCAAGTTATAGATCAATCTCTCAATTGTTCAAAGAAATTAAGATTAAGAAGAAGAAATTATTGTAAATATGAATATGAAATCTTTGAAGATTAAAGTTTCCCACTCCAACACCGTCACTTGTTTGTTCAACGCTAAACCACACAAAATCGCAAAAATCGAAAACCAAATCTCAAAAAACTAATAATCCAAACTGAAAAATATGTAAGAAATGAAGTATCGCTCATTCGTTACCAGTACAAACCCCCAATTTTAAATCCCCCAATTATAAAAATCTAGGGTTTCATTCTAATTAAAATCCACAAAATCGATTCCACGAGAAAGCTAAATTGGTTGATTCTTCAATTACATCTGAACCCAAAACAACTAAACTCAAAACTAATCATTAAACTTACCTTGCTAATGATTTTTCATCAGTTATTAAGAGAAGTAAGTTAGTTTATTCTTCAATTGTTGGTGAACGTGAATCACTGTGAGAAAGAAAGAAACAAGAAGAAGAACAATAAGAAGATGTTGGTGGTGGTGGTGAGGTCGTGGTGATGGAGGTGGTGGCGGCGGCTGAAGTGAGCGGACAGGGAAGAGAGTCTGAGTCTCTGATGAGTAAGAAACTAGATTTAGGGTAAGAACCTAAAGGAAATTAAGTTTTGCTGGTTAGTGGTGGTGACTGAAGTGAGTTTCATTGTTTTAATTTGCTGATTCCGTGGATGAGAAATGAAGTTGCAGATCTGGTATAGATTTAGGTTCGGTGTGAGGAAATGGTGGGATGAAGTTCGCTTCATCTGTGAATGTGAGAGAGAAAAAGAGAGAGTAAAGTGAGAGGCGTAGAATAATATGTTTTCTCTCTCTGCATTGAGATAGATAAGGTTGAGGTGATCCATTTGTTTATCACTTTTGAGAGCAAATCCTGACCGTAGAGGTGGAATATCCTACCAAAGAAACCATACTACATTAGTGACGTTGTCTAAGTCAACAAAATTCATAACCAACGACAGTTTGACTTTAGTCAAGGACACTACAACTAGTATTTTTGTCTAAGTCAACAAAAGTCCAAACACAACGACAGTTTGGCCTTAGTCAACAACACTTTGGGTATGTAGTTGAATTGCGACATTCCCGTTTGTGTCATATCATTGTGTCTCTGATAGGCCATTTTGCACTAGTGATTGCATATCTTATGAATGACCAATATGTGTGATTAGTATAACCGCTCATGACTTGTTTGTGTTCTTGGTAAAACCATTCACATGAGGCCTAACTTTTGTATTGGTATGACTTTTATTAGTGAAACCGATCTTAAGTAATCACCTTTTGGTATGATCGAGTTTGTGCAGTTTGTAAGGCCTAACACCGGGTAAAGGGGAACCGATCCTAGTAAAAGGTGCAACATGGCACAAAGGGGAATCGATCCTTATATGGGGTACATCAAGGTTTATAGCATAAAGGGGAACCGATCCTATGGACATGTGCAACACGTTTTTAGGCAAAGGGGAACCGATCCTATGGACATGTGCAACACATATGAGTTAGATACCATATATATGTGGGGAACCGATCCTAGTACCTAGTCAACCGAATTTTGGGAAGCTAGTGTGACTATGCACAGTACTCACATGGAGGTAGAACCGAAACTTTTTTTGGTAGAACCGTTATACCAATGATTTGTGATTGTGAAGTTCTTAATCAATCGCATAGCTTTTGAAAGTCAAATGAACCAATTCTAAACTTGTTTGGAAGTGTGGTAAATCGGTTTCAAGTGAGTAAGTATGAAAGAGGACTTACAAAGAAAGGATGTCGACACACTTTGAACACATCCAGTAACGCGTATATTTTTTATTGTTCAAAGATATTCCTTAACGGCTAAGAAGGAAGTAAATCCCAGGATCAAAATTAAATAAGTAAAGAATCTTTTAATTAAGGTTTTTAATTATATATGGAAAATAAGAATTAGTAATGTGCATTTGCTAGTTAAAGATTTTCCAAGGAGATTTTCGATCATTATTTTGGACAGAGCAATCTCAGGAATTATGAAAACCGAATATGGAAATTATAATAGAATATCTTGAGAATATTTTCGGTTTTGGAAATCCCTTGGTGTCCAAACTTCCTTGTCTATAAATACTTGAAGTTTTCATTTCGGGCAAACTAATCCTTCGTGACAGTAAACTTCCTCTGTTGTACTGTTACTGATGAAGCCTCCTATTCCGAGAGGAGAGTAACCTAATTAGGCGAAATCTCTTACGACCGATCAGTTTAAAGTCTTCTTTGGGATTGAGAAGCTCTAGCGGGTACCGTTGGTGGGAAGCTAGATGATTGCGGTTTATCTTTTGTTTTCATATTGATTTGATTGACTAACGGTGGTTGAACTTTGATTGTACCTAGTTTTTTTATGCTTGATAATCTTCTCTTCTGATATAAGATTCACTCAAACTAGTTCAAGGTTTAGACAGGGATCTTTAGACTATTGTTAGTGCTAAAGACAATCTTGTGATAATCCATTATTAACAAACTCCATTCTGTATATGATTGATCACAAGAGATTCAAGTATTTGTGTGCAGGTGTTTATTGAAGATCTAAGAAGATTTGAAGACAAGGAAGAGATAGAAGATTTCTTACTTGGTTATATAAATCTTTGGTGTGCACAATACTTGTTTCGGTAAAAGAGGATCCAACTATAATCAATCTATCCTTGTGGTATTTTGATTGAATAGTTGTGTAGATCGGCATCAATACGTTTCCTTGGGATTAAAGGTATTGATTGCAAAATCTTAACGATTACCTTTTGGTAATTGAACATAAGACAGATCTTGGAACCTGGAAAAGAAGTTTATGTTAAGATAAACAGAAGAGCCTTTGTCCAACTCATATCACTTGGTTGAAGAGAGTTGATACCAAACAAATTTGTTGTTCCTTTACTGTTTGGAATAAGAACCAAAGGAATTAGTCCAAGTACGTGACTTGTTTACAGGTCGGAGGCATGGGAATACAGACGGAACTAGGTGAACTATAGGTTTAGTTGTTTGGTCTCAACTATACGAAGTTGGTGTAATTTTGTGTAGCGGCTTAATCCTGAGAGTATTCAATTCTGGACAAGGTCCCGAGGTTTTTCTACATTTGCGGTTTTCCTCGTTATCAAAATCTTGCTGTGTCATTTACTTTATATTTCCGCATTATAATTGTTTTATTATAATTAAAGTAAATCACACAAACGTTAATTCCTATTTACTTGATAAGCAATCCTATTGTGCTTGGTTAAGTCCGAACCTTTGTATCAAGTAAACATACTTCGTTGTTGTATTGTCTCGATCTCGTATCCATAGACGATCACACAAAGTGTGAACCGTTTTGTTGTATTGTCTCGACTCAGTCCATAGACAATCACTTTCGGAGAAAGGATTATAGGAAGGAAAAGTTTTAGCTTGAGGTATATTTGGGTACCCTCGCCTTTTCAATTGGTATCAGAGCAGGCAAACACGAAAAGATCTAACAATCTGTGTTTGGTGCGATCCATCCATAAGAATGAACTCGAGTTCTCATGAATCGACTTCAATTAAAGTACCTCCAAGATTTGATGGAACAAACTATCTGTGGTGGAAATCTATTATGCGATCTTTTCTTCAATCACGAGACTTTAATACTTGGCTATTAGTCGTCGATGGTTATATTCTTCCAAAGATAGAAAATTAAGATACTGAGATTAAACGCCTAATAGATTTTTCAAACGAAGAAAAGTCTCTTTCTAAGTAGAATTCAGATGGTTTGAATGCTATATACATGTTGTAAGCCATGATCTACAACATCATGTATCAACATTGTAGATGGTGGATTTTCGACAAAGACTAAAATCGTAAACTCATAATTATACGAAGCTCTGATTCAGCAATCAGACGTGAGTATCGAGACAGGGGTCTCTCATCGAATTCTCAACGGAGAGTACTTTCTCTCAGAGTACATGTAGATATGCAGTCTCACGACTGGACAACGACATATATCATGAATACTGAATACTTTCAGTGATTATTTCTATATAGTATCACGAGATGGACGGCTCCTAGACAGCTTGCTCTGCTAGTATAGAGTGATAACGTCTTCAAGAACAAACACCAAATTTACCCTGACTATATAAAGTATATGACTTACCGACAAGCTCATATCGGGATAATTAATGCTCCTAGACAGCTTGCTCTGCTAGTATAGAGCCACAAAGTTAATTATTCCTAATTAAGATTAATTCTGCCATGACATTCACTACTGAATTCCCAGAATAATATGTTATTGCTCCTATTCCATCGTCGAATCCACGACTGGTCCCATGGAATGGCAATAACAATTGTTCTGATTCTATGATCGAATCCACAGCTTGATCTCATAGAATAGCAATAACTATATTATCTCATTACTCCGATTTCATGATCGAATCCACAACTACTCATAAATGGTAATAGATAAATCTTAATTACTCCGATTCGATGGTCGAATCTACGATCCCATGGAATGGTAATGCTCACTTTATTATTCTGAATTCGTATTCGAATCCTCAGCTGATCTTATGAATTAATAATAAACATCTTATTGCTCAGTTTTGTGAATTATTCTCCACCGAATTCCACAATTAGTAATAAATAATCAACAACCGGGCGTCTGAGCTACGTCTAAGTAAGCCCCTATTCAAATGGTGAAGGTGTATTCAACGACGATACACTAACAGTCACCGCACGAATGAGTATTCCAAAAATACAATGAAACGATGAACCTATACAAAATAGAGAAGAAAACAATAAATAATTAAAAATATTGGCCAGGGTGCTGGGAGCTGTGACACACGACCGACCGACGTGGTCAATCCCACGCCGGGTTTATATTTTTAATGCATTTTATTATTTTCCATGATTTGATGAAAATTATCTCATTTTATCGAATCTCCTTCGTCTCGAGGAAACTCCTCGGTTTCATGGTACTTCCATAAATCCATAAAAAGTAATATAAAATTAAAGAAAGGAGTGTGGGGCGTGACCATTGGCCAACCGTCCATGACTTAGTCCCAACCGGCCCCACACCCCACGGTTCCTTATTATTTTATTATTATTATTATTATTTCTCTAATTTCATGAAAAAATCCTTGATTTCATGGTATTTTTGCACAAATCATCATATAATAATAAATAAAATAAAATTATGAAAAACTTGTGGGACCGGGCCACTAGCCGGCCGGCCATGCCCTAGCCGGTCCCACACGCCCTTTTGCTTTATTATTTTATTATTATTTATCCTATTTTTCCTTGAATTCATCAAATTTCTTGATTTTATGGTATTTCTCTCAAATTAGGAAAAATTCCCTCAAATCATCAAAAATACCTAAAAATATTAAAAATTTATGAAAAACTCGTGGGACCGGTCCATAGCCGGCCGGCCATGCCTCCATGGTCCCACACGCCTGTGTTTTTTTATTATTTTAATATTTTGTTTCCATGAACTCATGAAAACTCCTTCAATTCATGGAAACTCCCTAAATTCATCAAATTTCTCAAAATTCATGAATTTTTCATAAAATCATCAAAATATTATAAAATTAAAGAAAAGGCATCACGGGACCGTGGTCACGACCGGCCGAACATGCCTTGACCACGGCGGTCCCACGCCTCCTCATTCCTTATTTTATAATTATTTTTCATCATCTCATGGTGTTTTCCTCAGTTTCGTCGAAACCCTAATTTTGGCATATTTTCTCGAATGGATGCTCAATTGCACGCCAGAAAATATCAAAATTCTCAGGACTGAGATGCCGACGCCTTAGGGACACGAGCACGCTATCTTGACCGACTAAGATTGGCTCTTTGGCTCACGGAATCCGGTCCCATCAATTTTCACAGTTTTGACCTAATTTGCACAATTGCTCGTATTAGGTCCAAAACTCTTCCAAACACTTTGGATTTTCATGAAGCGATCGTCAGGCGGTCATGTGACAACCAGTTCCGGTTTCATGACCCCATGGTCGGTCCCTCGCCTCGTCGTAATTAATTAGGTTTTCACACCTAAGGCTCAGACGAGCATTTTTGAATGAATGATTAAGCCAGCTTTTAATCATTATTCCACCAAAAAATCGTCAACTCTTCAGGAGTTATTCGTATTTGCTCACGTGAGCATATGGACACTACATGGTTGATCCACGGTCCCATGTAGTCGCTCCCTCCTTCGTCCCATGGTTAAACTTCTGACGAACCATGAATTGATCATCAATTGATCAAATTAGGATTTCTGAATCCAAGGATCATCATTCCAGATTCCAACCTTAATAATTTTACGACGGCCTCATGGTCATTAATTTTATTAATTATGCTCGGTTCAACGACCAATATTCTAATTAATATTTTTGGTACCAATAATCCATCATATGAGCAACACATGCTCAGACGATCAAATATTCAACAATTCATCACATGAGCAACACTTGCTCAGATGATAAATATTTGCTCAAACCAAGGAATATTGGTTCAACAATCAGTATTCAATGATCCATAGAATGAGCAATACTTGCTCACTTCATCGTAAGAATTATACCTCTGTCTCATGACATGTTCAATTCATGAGTTTCAGAACATCATTTTCAACTCAGCAACTACATGGACTCATCGTCCCATCAAACCACGAAGTCATCAATTGACTAACATACCACGAGACGTCAATCGTGTCACTTGGGGGGATATCACTTAGGGTTTTGGTCTGGCGGTCTACGGCACGTGTGTGCAAACACACGATGGAATGTGAGCAAGTCGTGCAATCAGTTGAAGGAATTCACGAGGTAGTGGGTGGAAAATCGACCAAGACTCCACACGTTGAGCAACTGGTTTCAAACACGATCTCCACTCCCCAACTCCTTGATTCCATCAACTGTCACACTTCATGGAATCATGGTGTCTAAAATTCCAGCAATATAAATAAGTCTCTGAATCATGATTGAAGGATCGGCATCATCAGTATCATTAATCTCACGTCAAACTGACAACACGAGATCATCAACTCATCAATTGAGCAACTACTGTCAATTGAGCAATTTCAATCATTCAGAGCTTATCATATTCAGAATTCACACACCCACAATCTTTGATTACCATTGATTCCACACATTTCTCAGCTTCCCTCCTACAGATCAACCCATCCTCTCTTGTGACCAAATTTACTCTGGAACGGTCATTGTCTTGATTTAGGCCGGAGTACTACAGATTGATCTCTCGAAAGTAAAGAACCCCCTTTGCAACGGTGCATCTGTGTGAGGTTTAACATTTTGCTCGGTTCGAGGAGTCTCCTCCGTACGGTCGTCTCCTCAATCCCTTAAAAACCAGCAAATCGTTTTTCCCTATCCACAGATTGGCGACCACAGTGGGAGATCATTCTCTCGGTTGCAATCTCATAATTTCACAAGATGGTTGATCTCAGGTCGGGTTCAGTTACGAATCCTAACACAAACCATGCTAGCACTAACAAAAACAACAATCAGAATATCCCGGAGACAATTCCGACCTCCAACACTGCTGGTGGTGACATTACTCATCCTCACTCCGAAGGTCATCCACTGTCCGGAAGACATCCTGAAGAAGTCAGAGGAGATCCACCACCTACCATTGCTGATCTTATCGAAGCACAGGAGACTCTTGCAAAGAATCAGACCGACATGGATGCTACACAGAAGGAGTTGTGTAATTATCTCAAAACTCTTACTGACAAGATGTCAGAGAAGACTCAAGATAATGGAAAGGAGAAGGATAAATCCTCATACGACGATCCTGAAGTAATTCAAATCCATACAGTAGAAGATGACGAAGTTCACAAAACTGCTGCAGACAACTCATCAGCGAAGGGATCATCGAATTTCATCACTCGCGAGGATCTGGAGCACCTTTTGGAGAACCGTGGAAAAGAAAAAACATCGCATGTCCATCGTCATCAACCTCCTTATCCTGCCGCTACGCAGAGGATTCCACTCCCCAAAGGTTACGTTTCTCCAACCTTCACCTTATATGATGGAACTGGCAATGCTAGGGAATATGTCTCTCGTTTTCTCGAATCCCTGGGAGAACATGAACATAATCATGTCGTTCGTCTCAAGGAATTCTCAAAATATCTGAAGGGCAGAGCATACACCTGGTATAACAACATCGCACCAGGGACTATCAACAATTGGGGAGAAATGGTTAACGCATTCTATAGGAAATACTTCTTCGTGTCAGAACAAGTCACCCTCTCCGACCTTGGAAGGATGTTTCAAAGGGTCAGTGAAAATCCCAATGATTATGTGAAAAGGTTCAGAATCCAAGCCCTGGATTGTCATGACCCAAACGTCACGGAGCAACAACTTGTGGACTTGTGCATCAATGTCATGCTTTCGGTCTACGGGGCCTTGCTCGAAAACCTTCGATTTCAAACTTTCTCAGAGCTTCATGAAGCTGCGAAGAGGTCGGCAACCACTGCACCCGCTCTTTTGGAAAGAGCAAAGTCTACAAAGACTGAGGATTCAAAAGACACTCGGGGAAGCATGCGTTTGATCAACAAGCAGTACAACCTGCAACCTTCAACAAATGCCATCGCGGAAGGGAGTAAGAGAAAAGCAGAACCACAACACAAGCAGACTTCCTCCACCCCTTCAATGGAACACAAGAAGGAGAATTCGAAAATCCCTCCTCAGCATACGGAAGATCCAGAAGCACCTGATTTTCCCTGTTCAATGGAAGAAGTTAATGAACTACTCGATACCTGGATCCAAGATGGTGCAACCAAATTGCCTTATGTCAAGAAGGATCCAACTGAAGAGGCCATGGAAAATCCTCGGTATTTCCGTTTCCATAGATACGTCATCCATCCACAAGTGATTGCAAAATTTTGAAGCACATATTCAAGGAAATGGTCGAATCAGGAGAGCTCAACCTGGGGACTGAGGGAGTGCACAAACCCCCCCCCCCCCCCCCCCCCCCCTCCCAGTCAGAACTTTTACCATCTCTTAACCTCCTATCAAGGAAGCGGTTCAATCTATGATCGAACATGTCTGCGAGTTGTTGTAACTTTCGAAAGCTCAAAGGAAAGACATGTTTGCCGCACTGAACCACATCGTGTCCGGGAAACGTCTGCTGATCCAAGAAACCACCACCGAATCTTCAGCCACCGACAAAGAAATGTTTGACTGGGGACGTCTCACCACAGTGCACATTAAAGGAAATGAGTTCAAAAGGGCGTTCGTCGATGTTGGTACCGCTGTCAACATCATCCCTTTGAAAACTCTCAGAGCTGCCAGAATTACTCGACAGGAAGCCACCCACGCTCCCATAGCAATTAGGGACAACGAAGGAATATCCAGAGACGCATACGGCTTCATCACTCTCAAAGTTACGGAAAGATTGATCTGCACTGAGGCCAAGTTTTTCATAATCCGGGAAGACCCTGGGTACGACATGGTCCTTGGAAGAACTTGGATTCATATCGGAAGGATAATGAGGCCTTCAACACATCCTGTCATCGACAAGGATTCCGAGTCGGAAGACGAAGCGGAGGACACACCACCGTTTGAGCATCTGGAAGAAGTAAAAACTCTGATGGGGCTTACGCAGGAGCTTGGAGAAAATCCGCACACCTTTGTCAGAATGTTTCGAGCTCAGGAAAGTCTTATTCCTCCTCTTGCTCCAATATTACTAATGTTCAAATACGCTACTATGGTCCAGGGACTTCTCCCCATGAACAATTTAGCAGTCATCAAAAGTTACGAGTGGGTAACTTCACCTCAGCAATATTACACTCAATGGTTGGGTTCAGAACTTCTTCAAATCGGTCACTCCATCGAGAGGTTTATTGCTGAAGACTTGGCTAAGCATGATCAACACTATGCTGTATACTCTCTTCCGTGCGAGTGTCAGGCACGATCGACCAAGCCTAACAAGTTTCATGAAGGGGACCTGGTTCTCAAAGCAGTTCAGAGCGATCTTCATTCTACAAGGAACTCTAATTGGGAAGGACCATTCATAGTCGCTAAGTCCGTGGCCGGAGGATACTACAAATTGATCAACACATATGGCAGAACCCTACCAGTAATTCACGAAAATTGGCTCAAGGCGTTTATCTGAAATTATTGACATTTAACGTATTGGGCGTTCGAAGCATTCATGGCGTTGGGATTTAACATTTAGGATTTTCTTTCATTTGTATTTCAATTCCTCCAAAACATTTGCAATACTTGCAATCACTATTTGAATTCAGCAATTTATCAAAATTCAGTTCATATTTCGTAAAAGAAAATCTCTATCAAATCTACAAGAAAATCCTTAACCATCAGTCAATCCAAAACCATCTAAATATAAAAACCCAAGTATAAACCTCACATATCTCAGAAGTTCAGAAGTTCAAGAGATCAGCAAGAAAAGGCTTTCGCTCATCAGCATCCTTCAAGATTTGCAAAGCCGCCCTCTCCTTGTTCAACTCCCCGGTCAGCTTGGAAATCTTGTCCTCCTTCTCCTTCACATCATAATTGGGAAAGGGTATGTTCTTCTCGCATGAATCCTTGATAACGTTTATTTGCTTACGAAGCCATTTCACGTTGAGGCCAAGTCTTTCTGAATTCTCCAAGTTAAACTCCCAATCAAAGAGTATATCTGGAGTCACGGTATTCCTGGGTCTCGTATGCATATCACTCACGATACGAAAGATAACGCCTACTTGCATGGTTGAAGCATAAGTACGCCCAGGGTTCCTGTCAACGATCATGTGGCCAAACTTCTTCCATATCGTCTCGTACAAGCGTGCATATCCAATGGGAACGCTGAATCCACCGACCAGTTCATGATACGGGAGTGAAGTGTTAAAGGGAGGATCGAAAGCAACCCATGCAGTTGGATATTCATACACTATTATACGGTTCTTAGTCACTGGAGCGGCTCCCACGACCAAAGCAACAGTTTCTTTGGTATTCTCCGTTGCTATATCGGTTTCTCCTATCACTAAGGAAACAACCATCTGGTTTTCCATAACATCAACAATGACCTTCTCATGGCCTCGAAGTGCAGGGATGGCTGTCTCGACATCAATAACTTCAGAAGGGTTAAAGTTGTCATCATTGGCTCCAGTATCCTCAACTTCGGTATTTAGCACCTAATACGAAGATTACATGGGGTTAGAGTCACGAGAAAATATCATCAAAGTATACCCGCAAGGAAATATCATCAAAGTTCATCATACTACATTCAAGGCACGAGCAAATAACATGAAAGTCATGAAAACACATTTTACGTTGAGTCCGTCTGAAGAAACTGAACTCTTCCCTGTACTAAGAGACTAACTGGGAACAATCTAAAGGAATCTGAGGATGGGTCATATTCCATTATCTTCGTATGGATGTCCTCTATGACATGTCCAAATTTCATGACAATCCGATGAACGAGCGAGTATATGTGGCCAAAATATCAAGTGATGCGCAATCTGAAAAAGTTCTGGAAGTCTCCTGGAAGTTTACTATTTCGCCTTTTCAGGCTCTGAACGTGCTCAAAACTTAAAAATCTTTTGTATTAAAGATTGGAAAATTTTCGGGCTTTAATTTTCACATACAGATCATCAAAATCCGACTCCGGAAAAAGATTCAACAGCGTTTTTACTAAAAAGCTGGGTTCTGAATTTTCTGACGACGAAGTTCGACCAAGTTTTCATATATTCACATGGGTTCTCATTAATTCATTCACAAGTCAGCACTTTTATACTACTATGAAGAATATACAGGATTTATACTTACTTAAGGAGTCTCCAAAGTGTCCAAGGGGTTGGAATTGTCCACATCAACGACAAGAGGAACATCACTTCCATCCGGCACTGAATCTAGGGAATTACCTCCATTCCCATTCCCAGATGATGATTGAGTCCAAGAATTCTCCATCTCCATGACGACATCCTCCTGTACACGTCCTTTACAATCAATATTTTCATCTACAAAGCACCACATTTGAACATGTGAAGAAATACTTACAGTTTATTCGTCACTCAAATCAGTGATTGCTTGTTCAGTAGCAGAAAATTGAAGGCCTTCAAGACTTGATAGAGTAAAATTCTGCAACAAAATTAACAACATTGGCTTCATGATTCTAATGTTAATATCAATGCAAGTCACAGTGAGAAATATTGGGAACTCACCAAAGAACGAACTGGAGACTTCACGGTATTAGGTAACAGCTTATAACTTTTGTTCCTTCCTTCTCCACCGTGAACAACTTCTCCAATATCTGAAAAATATGCATGGATTCGAGGTCTTACGCTACGACCGTCCTGTAAAGAATTCAATAACATGATCAGAATACAGTTACCATGGTTTCATAAAAGATATGTGGAGAATCTTACTTGAGAACATCCTGGAGATAATTTTCGTTTATCACCAGAAAGGTACTTCAGTCTTGGTCGACCAGAGATCATCTCAGCAGATGGAGGAATCTTCACTGGAGGCTGACTAACTGTCACGAATTCATGCAATCTCTCGAATTGTTGATGCCAGAATTCTATATAACCTGGGGTTACATATGCAAATCTATCAGAACCAGGAAACTAGTAACTACTCCCTTCCACGTGAGTGTGATCTAAACGAGACGCAGGCTGCTCAACTGATGGTTTCCTTCTACGGATAGTTGAAACACATTGATCCATACCCATTTGTCGAGACGCCCTATCAATGTTGTATTATTCTAAGGCCCACTCTCCATGCATAACGCATAACAAGTGACCAGGAGCACATCTCAACATGAAGGATCTCTCACCATCATTCGGGTTCATACCAGATTTCAGAGTCGTGCTCTCTCCAGTATTGAAAGTTGTTGGTTGAGAAACATAATCAGGAACCGACACCCACGGACGAAAGTCAAACTCCGATTATTCATCCAACACATCAATGAGGCGTGCTTTAGACCGAGGATGCTTTGTACACCAACGCATGATTCGGGCATTATCTTTCTCGGCGAATATGTGACGGGCATCAGTATTTGGTCCTTGCAGGATATTACGTGGGATAGGCGCATAATTATTGAAGTGCTCCCACATCAAAGCTTGAAGAAACATCGTGTTAACATAACACTCAATCTTCATGAAGCCATTCCACACGCTGGAATCTAACACCAAGGAGTCTAAGTTAGAATACAAGGAACCCACGGATAAGCTACCTATTGGGAGTTGCTCACCTTGAGCCATCTTAATAGCAAAAGGGATTACGAAAGGCTTCAAAAAATGTCCATTGTCTTCGAATATGTCTCTGGATAACCATAAGCATAAGAAAGCGGCAATAGGTAACATACCGGTGATGGAACTATCAGAAACTTCATCTCTTGGCCACCAACGTGTCAACCAGTAGGCATAATAACCTTTACTACCAGACGCCTTGTTCACTTCTTCCATCGCAGCTGTCAGAGTGTCAAAAACCAATTTTTCCTCATCCGAAAGACCTCTAGAGAAATTACCTGTAATCGGGAGATGCATCGAAGCAGCCACATCTTCTAAGGTAACAGTAAATTCTCCCCATCTACATATGAAGGTATGAGTGTGAACACACCGACAAGCCAGCAAAGCCACGATACTTTTCATATCATGATTAATAGACAAGTCTACAGAAGCTTGAATAGCTCTCGTCACTTGCGCCTGGTTGAGCATAGCCCTGACATGAGGGAAACCCAATATATGCCTTGCCCATCCAGATTTTTTTTCCAAAGGGCGTCGAGAAAGCTTAAACTCTATGGTCGATGCAAGGAAAAGCCCTTGTTCGAGACAAAGTCGTATTACCATCTTCGGGGTCACCAATTTCTTCTGAGTCACAGTCCTAGGGTTAATCAGAAGATGATATACTGGGGACTTGAGATATGCTTCAGCTCCTTTTGGATCCTCCTCAAAGAATGCGTCGTCTATATTCGGAATGTTCTTCACGCCAGTGGGATCCTCCTCTTCTTCACCAATGGTGGTCTCGTCCATGCGTGCATCATCCATGGAGATGTCATCATCAGAATGCGATTCGTCCCTTGAAGAATTGTCGGCTGAGGAATTGGTCATTTTGGTAAAACAACTGCAAAGTCCACATTACATTCTACTTCAGGATGCTGTCCAGACATGAATCAAGGAATTACGGCAAAAAATGGTAACTCTTAACTCTTACCTTTTGTACTACCACTAAAAACAGTGATAGTAACGGTAGAGTTACACCTCAAAATCGCTTGTCTCCTCGAAAAACTGCAAAAACGAAGGAAACTTTATTCATTTCGAAACTGATTTTCATAAAATCACGGACACAATTTTCATAATGTGAACATTCAGACAACTGACCTATGAAGTTTACAACAATAAAATATTCTATCATAAATACATTGTCTATCTTCGAAGAATCCTCAAAACCCACGTTTTGATTTTTCGAAAAAAGCAGCAATTAATGCAACTTGCATATATGAATTCTCAAGAATTTTATGTAATGAAAACAAATTCATGCAAATAAAATATACCATCATATTTTACACAATATATGTCATGGCTGTATATATATAAAAAAAAATTAAATTAATATTTTTCCTTCGTATCGTCGTTATTTGTCTTTAAAACGAAGGTTTATTTGAAAATATTGTGAAAGCTCACATCTCATACATATGATAAAATTTTGTATTTACATGAAATCTCATAAGCAAAATTTTATCACTGGACACAAGTTCATCATACATATTTTCCTTCGTGTCATCGTTATTTGTCTTTAAAACGAAGGATTATTCCGATTTCATGAAAATTCACTTCTTTTATGATAAAACCTTGGTACACATGAAAGCTCATAAACTAAGTTTTATCACTGGACCTAGGTTCATATAAAAAAAAATCTCTTCTAAATCAGGGACTATTGTTAGTTTTCAAAACTAACGATCGAATGAACATACGTTTTCGAAACGAGGGTTTTTCATAAAACATTCACCCCAAAACGTACACAAATATATGATTTCAACATGATCACTCCATGAAATTCATGTAAACATAAGCAAAAAAAAAAAAAAAACACGCACCTGGTCGGCCGGAACTTGGCCGGCGGCAACGGCGGCGCTGATCGGCGGAGAACTTCTCCTGCTCCTTTTGACGTGAAGGTGGTGGAGGGGTGATGGAAGCACTGGTCGTGGAGTTAAAAAAAAGGATTAATCCCTTTTATATCAATTTTATTTCCAAAACCTAATTTTCTAAGGATTTCCTTATTGGGCCCGACCCGCGAATCCTAACCGACCACGGACTCGTCGTCCAAACCAGCGGTTCAACACCAATTTATGCTCATCAAAAGACGCTCCAATCATGACATTGAATCCTTCGTCAAGTCGTGGTTTTCTCATGCTCTCTAAATCCGGAAACGTCTCAACTTACGACTAAGTTCAATCACTGGTATTATTATGTATGGCCGGAAAATCACCATTTAATGCTGACTGAGGAACACAGCTTTCGTCAGTAAGCAGGGGACTTAATGTAGATGGTGGATTTTCGACAAAGACTAAAATCGTAAACTCGTAATTATACGAAGATCTGAATCAGCAATCAGACGTGAGTATCGAGACACGGGTCTCTCATCGAATTCTCAACGGAGAGTACTTTCTCTCAGAGTACATGTAGATATATAGTCTCACGACTGGACAACGACACATCTCATGAATACGGAATACTTTCAGTGATTATTTCTATATAGTATCACGAGATGGACGGCTCCTAGACAGCTTGCTCTGCTAGTATAGAGCGATAACGTCTTCAGGAACAAACAACAAGTTTACCCTGACTATATAAAAGATATGACTTACCGACAAGCTCATATCGGGATAATTAATGCTCCTAGACAGCTTGCTCTGCTAGTATAGAGCCACAAATTTAATTATTCCTAATTAAGATTAATTCTGCCGTGACATTCACTACTGAATTCCCAGAATAATATATTATTGATCCTATTCCATGGTCGAATCCACGAATGGTCCCATGGAATGGCAATAACAATTGTTCTGATTCTATGATCGAATCCACAACTTGATCTCATAGAATAACAATAACTATATTATCTCATTACTCCGATTTCATGATCGAATCCACAACTGGTTTCATAAATGGTAATAGATAAATCTTAATTACTCTGATTCTATGGTCGAATCTAAGATCCCATGGAATGGTAATGCTCACTTTATTATTCTGAATTCGTAGTCGAATCCTCAGCTCATCTTATGAATTAATAATAAACATCTTATTGCTCAGTTTTGTGAATTATTCTCCACCGAATTCCACAACTAGTAATAAATAATCAACAACCGGTCGTCTGAGTAAGCCCCGATTCAAATGGTGAAGGTGTATTCAACGACGATACACTAACAGTCACCGCACGAACGAGTATTTCAAAAATACAACGAAACGATGAACCTATACAAAATAGAGAAGAAAATAATAAATAATTAAAAATATTGACCAGGGTGCTGGGAGCATGGACACACGACTGACCGACCGTGTCGTGGTCAATCCCACGCCAGTTTTGTATTTTTAATGCATTTTATTATTTTCCATGATTTGATGAAAATTCTCTCATTTTATCGAATCTCCTTCGTCTCGAGGAAACTCCTCGGTTTCATGGTACTTCCATAAATCCATAAAAACTAATATAAAATTAAGGAAAGGAGTGTGGGGCGTGACTATTGGCCAACCGGACATGCCTTGGTCCCAACTGGCCCCACACCCCACAATTCCTTATTATTTTATTATTATTATTATTATTTCTCTAATTTATGAAAAAACTCCTTGATTTCATGGTATTTTTGCACAAATCATCATATAATAATAAATAAAATAAAATTATGAAAAACTTGTGGGACAGGGCCACTAGACAGCCGTCCATGCCCTAGCCGGTCCCACACACCCTTTTGTTTTATTATTTTATTATTATTTATCCTATTTTTCCTTGAATTCATCAAATTCCTTGATTTTATGGTATTTCTCTAAAATTAGGAAAAATTCCCTCAAATCATCAAAAATACCTAAAAATATTAAAAAATTATGAAAAACTCGTGGGACCGGTCCATAGCCGGCCAGCCATACGTCCGTGGTCCCACACGCCCGTGTTTTTTTATTATTTTAATATTTTGCTTCCATTAACTCATGAAAAATCCTTTAATTCATGGAAACTCCCTAAATTCATCAAATTTCTCAAAATTCATGATTTTTTCATAAAATCATCAAAATATTATAAAATTAAGGAAAAGGCACCACGGGACCGTGGTCAACACCGGCCGACCATGCCTTGACCACGGCGGTCCCACGCCTCCTCATTCCTTATTTTATAATTATTTTTCATCATCTCATGGTGTTTTCCTCAATTTCGTCGAAACCCTAATTTTGGCATATTTTCTCGAATGGATGCTCAATTGCACGCTAGAAAATATCAAAATTCTCAGGACTGAGAAGCCGACGCCTTAGGGACACGATCATGCTATTTTGACCGACCAAGATTGGCTCTTTGGCTCACGGAAGCCGGTCCCATCAATTTTCACAGTTTTGACCTAATTTGCACAATTGCTCGTATTAGGTCCAAAACTCTTCCAAACACTTTGGATTTTCATGAAGAGATTGTCAGGCGGTCACGTGACAACCCAGGGACGGTTTCATGACCCCATGGTCGGTCCCTCTCCTCGTCGTAATTAATTAGGTTTTCACACCTAAGGCTCAGACGAGAATTTTTGAATAAATGATTAAGCCAGCATTTAATCATTCTTCCACCAACAAATCGTCAACTCTTCAGGAGTTCTTCGTATTTGCTCACGTGAGCATATGGACACTACATGGTTGATCCACGGTCCCATGTAGTCGCTCCCTCCTTCGTCCCGTGGTTAAACTTCTGACGAACCATTAATTGATCATCAATTGATCAAATTAGGGTTCCTGAATCCAAGGATCATCATTTCAGATTCCAACCTTAATAATTTTACGACGGCCTCATGGTCATTAATTTTATTAATTATGCTCGGTTCAACGACCAGTATTCTAATTAATATTTTTGGTACCAATAATCCATCAGATGAGCAACACATGCTCAGGCGATCAAATATTCAACAATTCATCACATGAGCAACACTTTCTCAGATGATAAATATTTGCTCAAACCAAGGAATATTGGTTCAACAATCAATATTCAACGATCCATCGAATGAGAAATACTTGCTCACTTCATCGTATGAACTATACCTCTGTCTCATGACATATTCAATTCATAAGGTTCAGAACATCATGTTCAACTCAGCAACTACATGGACTCATTGTCCCATCAAACCACGAAGTCATCAATTGACTAACATACCACGAGACGTCAATCGTGTCACTTGGGGGGATATCACTTAGGGTTTTGGTCTGGCGGTCTACGGCACGTGTGTTCAAACACACGATGGAATGTGAGCAAGTCGTGCAATCAGTTGAAGGAATTCACGAGGTAGTGGGTGGAAAATCGACCAAGTCTCCACATGTTGAGCAACTGGTTTCAAACACGATCTCCACTTCCCCACTCCTTGATTCCATCAATTGTCACACTTCATGGAATCATGGTGTCTAAAATTCCATCAATATAAATAAGTCTATGAATCATGATTGAATGATCGACATCATCAGTATCATCAAGCTCACGTCAAACTGACAACACGAGATCATCAACTCATCAATTGAGAAACTACTCTCAATTAAGCAATTTCAATCATTCATAGCTTATCATATTCAGAATTCACACACCCACAATCTTTGATTACCATTGATTCCACACATTTCTCAGCTTCCTTCCTACAGATCAACCCATCCTCTCTTGTGACCGAATTTACTCTGGAACGGTCATTGTCTTGATTTAGGCCGGAGTACTACAGATTGATCTCTTGAATCTAAAGCACCTTTTTTGCAGCGGTGCATCTGTGTGAGGTTTAAAATTTCGCTCGGTTCGAGGAGTCTCCTCCGTACGGTCGTCTCCTCAATCCCTTAATAACCAGCAAATCATTTTTCCCCATCCACAAACATGTCAAACTTCGAAAGAAGCTTGGAATAATCTTCAGATCGTATTTGAAGGAAACACTTCAGAGAAAGAATCTAGACTTCAACCCCTACATCCAATTGGGAAAACCTTTGAATGGATGACAACGACACTTTTGAAGAGTTTCATATTAAACTCTCTGAGATAATCAATGCCTCTTTCTCTCTTGGAAAGACTATCTGTGAAAAGGAATTAGTGTGCAAAATTCTCAGATCGTTGCCATCAAGATACGATTCTAAGAAGCATGCAATCATAGAAGAAATTATCTCTCAACTCTCTCACGAAACACACTCGTTGGAAAGTTAAAGATCTTTGATCATGAATCACAGTCTATTCTAAATAAAGGAATTGCTTTCAAAACTGCAAAAATTCCAAAGGATTCTATGGAAAGGAGTAGACACACGGGTGATTCAAATGAACAGATTGCAGAAAACTTTGATGATGAAATTGAACAATTATTATCATTGATTACTGGATAGTTTCGAGATCTCTTAAAGAAAAGGAATAAGAGATTCATAAAGGATATTCACCGATCTTCTCGTCCACATGATCGAGTTCCTGTCAAGAAGGATCGTGAAGAAGATGATGAATATCAGCCACGATGCTTCAAGTGTAAAGGGTTTGGTCATATTGCTAAAGACTGCCCAAATCTTAAGAAATACACTGGAAGCAAGGCATTGGTTGTAACTCAAGATGAGACCTCTGATTCATACAATTCTGAAGAAGAGGAAACATCTAATATTGCATTAGTTGTCAATCTTATTTCTTCCTCCTCCATTAGTGATTTTCCCATTTTAAGAATGGACATGTCTTCAGATGTTATTAAATCATCTAATGGTAAAAGGAAAAATAAGACAAGATGCAAAAACTGTCTCAAAAACAGAATTGGTAAGAGTTGCATGGGCAACCCAAGTCAAAATCAACATACTTCGCTAGTTCGAGGTAACAAGAGGAGAATTTCTCATACGATGCTAGATCAAGAACACTCTGGTTGTTGAAAATTCCATAATGAGAGAAAATCTCATACTAATACCACCTGATCGGTATTAGAATTCTTTCCTCACCATGTGTGCCAAATTTGAGTGAGGAAGAAGAAAAGCAAGGCATTTTTTTTGTGTAGATTATGGAAATAAAATCTAGTAATTGAAAATATTTTGTATATTCGTATCTTTAGGGATATTATATTTTCGGAAGTATGAAAATTATAAAGAGATCCTCCTCCTTCTTTGGTCTTTCCTTGTCCGAACCATGAGTCTGGATCCAACATCTTCGTATGATAAGATGATAGATCAGAATGATCAACCTAAGAGTAAGTTAGGACATTCTCTTGATATTAGGGGTAAAATCAAAAAAGGAGATTGCCTTAGTAAGAAGGAAAGAGAGAATACGCTAAAAAAAGATCAGTGTATTGAAGCATTGACACTCTTTTGTGTTCAATCAAAGACAGAACTACATGCTCTTGCAGAATCCTTTACAAAAATTTCTCACCTGCAAGAAGTTATTGTTAAGCAACAAGGTTTTCTACTTGAAGAAATTCACAAGTTGAAGACTGAAAGTAGAAATCCACCTTCATTTAGCGTTGATATGAAGGATTGAGTTGAACATTAGAAAAATAGACTGCAAATGTTGATTTCTTTCATTGATTGTATTGAGTCTATTATGAATAAAAACTATTATGAATAAAGTTGTTTGATTTATAATTTTTCTTGTGATAGTTTTTGATTTTCATAGCCTGTGCTTGAATGCTTTATTTATTGCTATGAATGTTTATGGGATGTTTGATTTCAGTTTCATTACCTTGATATTCGATCTCATAATATGGTGTGAACCCTTATGGTTTGGGTGACTTTTTGGTTTAGCAGGATTAAGTTCTATCCCATGTTGGTAGGTTTTATCAAAGAATCATGAGGGGTTCTAATAGAAACAATATGTGAAAAAGTCACAATATGTTGAATCAGTTTTGGTTTAGCATAAAAGCATATGTGTTTCGCAGGTTTTCAACTTTTGCTTGCAATAGTTAAAAACCGATTTTCAACCTTTCTCTGGTAAAGGTTGGTTGTTGTTATTCTTTTGTTTTGCATAAGGATGACAACATAATGGTATTTTGATATCAATTCACCCTGGAAGAAGAAGATGCGATCATATTGGAGAAGTTGGATGCGAAATTGATGTAACAATCTTGTTAGTTAATTGTTTTCCTGTTTAAGAAAAGCCTAATGTTATTGCTTATATCTTTTTGCTTTTGCTTAACAAAATTTCGGTACAATTGATGCTTTTATTCCACTATATGTGTATGGATGTGTGTGTGACTCAATTGGTTCCGGTTAAGAAAAACTATTGTTATCTTACTTTGTTGTGTTGTATCAATCGTTTAGGCTTACAAAATTTTACAGTGCGATTGCAGTGCTTTAATGTTTATGTTGTTTCAATTGCTTCCGGTTGAGGTGAATAATTATGCAAGTTGATTTGTATGAATTATTTATGGCTCAACAAAATAATATGTTGATGTGATGAGTTGTTTAGTCCAATTCAATTCCGGATAAGATAAACTAAGTTAATTCTGATCTTAGTTAGACTTATCAAAGTGGAGGTTTCGATTATTCAAGTCTAATCGAATGCCTAAACAAGGAAATGCTAGTTAACTAACCTAGTATTTGGCTTGTTTAACATTTAAAGGTCTAATTATATGGATAATTAAAACCTGATAATAAAAATAGAGTTTATCTTTGTTTTGGTCTTATCGAATGAAGCGGTTGTATTTATACAATCGGTTTAGCAAAGGAACTAATGTGATTAGTTGATTTTTGGTTTGCTAAACTAGTTGGGAAAATTGCTTCGGCAAATTATTTCCATGATAACATATAAAAACATAATTACTTTGTAGTTTCGGTTTTGATATTGGTTATTAAAAATGGTGTGTGGAACCCTCGTGCTTGACTCAACAGGTTACAAGTCTATTTTGAGATTTGTAAGGTCCTTTTCGTGTGTCCTTTATTTTTTCGTTTCTTTGTCATTTTGTGACAAAAAGGGGGAGAAATATATGAAGTAAACAAGTGATGCTGGTGTCAATTTATATTGATTGGTGTCACTAGGGAAGAGGACAATGGTGCTTGAACGTTTATCTAACGAATGAGAAAAAGCACAGACTAAGGGGGAGTAACATGTCATATGATTTGGTATAACAAAGACGTGAGGATTGCAAATATACCTATCTCACCTTTAGGGGGAGTATGAGCTTTGTTATTATAATGTCAACAGCTGTTGAACTTTTAAGGATTGGATGTATGCAGGTTATGTGTTGTTGAATTCAGGAATCAATCGTATGTGTAATGAATTCTTGTAATTTGTTTATCCATATGATTGTAAGAGTTTTGTCACTAAAATTGACAAAGGGGGAGATTGTTAGAGCACAACTCGGTTGAACCCACCAAGCGTTGGTATGTCAAGTTTGGCTGTCATATTTTAGTGAACCAAAACTCATTTAAGAGTCGCTTGATTAAATATACTAGAGTCAACTTCGTATAGGTTAGCTTGAAAGTACTAGGATATGAGACATTACAAGTATTGCGAAGACTTGAAGAAGTGAAGAAGTACAGAGCTACAACCACAACATCATCCTTCCACTTGAGGTTAGTGATATTTTACTTGAACTGTTTCATTCCCTAACGTATCTTTCAAGTCGTGCATATTGAAAACAAAACTGCGAAGCATGAACACTCTAGACAGACATAGTATTAAGGAATTCAATACGAGGTTTATTGCTTAACCATTAAACTCTGTAGATAAGACATCAACATAATCGTATGAATGCTATTGTGATTATGTATGGGTATGAGGTGAGGATTTCATCCTAGGAAACAATTTTGTTACATGTGTTTTAAGGAAGTAAGTTCATGAACTTTGTTTGTGAACCGAAAAGGAAATCGCCAGGCGTTATTGGGGCTGTTCTTCATTGCATATCTTATGAACGACCAATATGTGTGATTAGTATAACCGCTCATGACTTGTTTGTATTCTTGGTAAAACTATTCACATGACCGATCTTAAGTAATCACCTGTTGGTATGATCGAGTTTATGCAGTTTGTAAGGCCTAACACTAGGTAAAGGGGAACCGATCCTAGTAAGAGGTGCAACACGGCACAAAGGGGAATCGATCTTGTATGGGGTGCAACAAGGTTTATAACAGAAAGGGGAACCGATTCTATGGACATGTGCAACACATATGAGTTAGATACAATATATATGTGGGGTACCGATCCTAGTACCTAGTCAACCGAATTTTGGGAAGCTAGTGTCACTATGCACAGTACTCCCATGGAGGTAGAACCGAAACTTGTTTTGGTAGAACCGTTAAACCCATGATTTATGATTGAGAAGTTCTTAATCAATTGCATAGCTCTTGAAATTCAGATGAACCAATTCTAAACTTGTTTGGAAGTGTAGTAAATCGGTTTCAAGTGAGTAAGTATGAAAGAGGAATTACAAAGAAAGGATGTCGACACACTTTGAACACATGCAGTAATGCATATATTTTTTATTGTTCAAAAATATTCCTTAACGGCTAAGAAGGAAGTAAATCCCAGGATCGAAATTAAATAAGTTAAGAATCTTTTAATTAAGGTTTTTAATTATATATGGAAAATAAGAATTAGTAATGTGCATTTGCTAGTTTAAGATTTTCCAAGGAGATTTTCGATCATTATTTTGGACAGAGCATTTCAGGAATTATGAAAATATGGAAATTATTATAGAAAATCTTGAGAATATTTTCGGTTTTGGAAATTCCTTGGTGTCGAAACTTCCTTGTATATAAATACTTGAAGTTTGCATTTCGGGCAAACTAATCCTTCGTGACAGTAAACTTCCTCTGTTGTACTGTTACTGGTGAAGCTGCCTATTCGGAGAGGAGAGTAACCTAATTAGGCGAAATCTCTTACGGTCGCTCAGTTTAAAGTCTTCTTTGGGATTGAGAATATCTAGCGCGTACCTTTGGTGGGAAACTAGATAATTGCGGTTTATCTTTTGTTTTCATATGGATTTGATTGACTAACGGTGGTTGAACTTTGATTGCACCTAGCTTGTTTATGCTTGAGAATCTTCTCTTATGATATAAGATTCACTCAAACTACTTCAAGGTTTCGACATAGATCTTTAGACTGTTGTTAGTGTTAAAGACGATCTTGTGATAATCCATTGTTAACAGACTCCGTTCTGTGTGTGATTGATCACAAGAGATTCAAGTAGTTGTGTGCAGGTGTTTATTGAAGATGTAAGAATATTTGAAGACAAGGAAGAGATAGAAGATTTCTGACTTGGTTATATAAATATTTGGTGTGCACAATACTTGTTTCGGTAAAAGAGGATCCAACTATAATCGATCTATCCTTGTGGTATTTTGATAGAATAGTTGTGTAAATCGGCATTAATACGTTTTCTTGAGATTAAAGGTATTGATTGCAAAATCTTAACGATTACCTTTTGGTAATTGAACATAAGATAGATCTTGGAACCTGGAAAAGGAGTTTATGTTAAGATAAGCAGAAGAGCCTTTGTCCAAATCATATCACTTGGTTGAAGAGAGTTGATACCAAACAGATTTTTTGTTCCTTTACTGTTTGGAATACGAACCAAAGGAATTGGTCCAAGTACGTGACATGTTTACAGGTCGGAGGCATGGGAATACAGACGGAACTAGGTGAACTATAGTTTTAGTTGCTTGGTCTCAACTATACGAAGTTGGTGTAATTTTGTGTAGCGGCTTAATCCTGAGAGTATTCAATTCTGGACAAGGTCCCTGGGTTTTTCTACATTTGCGGTTTTCCTCGTTAACAAAATCTTGTTGTGTCATTTACTTTATATTTCCGCATTATAATTGTTTTATTATAATTAAAGTAAATCACACAAACGTCAATTCCTATTTACTTGATAAGCAATCCTATTGTGTTTGGTTAAGTCCGAACCTTTGTACCAAGTAAACATACTTCGTTGTTGCATTGTCTCGATCTCGTATCCATAGACGATCACACGAAGTGTGAACCAATTTGTTGTATTGTCTCGACTCAGTCCATAGACAATCACTTTCGGAGAAAAGACTTATAGGAAGGAAAAGTTTTAGCTTGAGGTATATTTGGGTACCCTCGCCTTTTCAAACTTCAATGAAGAGCAAATCGATTAGCAAACAAGCTTAAACTTGTTCAAAAGACCGCAGAGGTATGTAAGATTTTATCTTCGTCAAAGAAGTTAGTTTCCAAGGATAAGACAAGACCATTGGAAAGAAAGTCATGATCTAGCAACTATGTGAAACAGGGTTCTATGAATTCCGATCGAAATGGATATGGTGAACAGATTATTGTTCATCCCAGCACAACTTAAATTGTGTTGGTTAGTGCATCTTGTCTCATGTGCCTGATTAAAAGAGACAAGATTTTGTACACCTCAGGCTTTAAGAAAAGAAAAAATTTTAGTTGTTTTTTTTTTTTGGTTTTTGGCTCTAAGAGCATTGCAAAGTCTGGAATTCATGCCACTTTTCATATCTAATTGATATTAGAAAGGACTTCCTTGTTTAATCAATTAAGGAGGGTTAAAATAGATAATTCTTCTTTTTATAGGGTTGAGAGTTGTATGTACACGAACCTGTGTGTTTATAGGTTTCGTAACCCTACATATCTTTTTTCTTCCCTGAAACTCTTTTTAATCAAAGAGTACGCATATGGATACTTCAAGCATCCCATCTTCTAATGGAAAAGATGTTAATATGATTGTTAAGCCATTAATCATGAAGGAAAAAGAAAAATCTCTGATACCTCCAACTTTGAAAAGAAAAAGAAGGAATGTGAGGAAGCCAAGAGCTGTTCCTTCAAATTCTCAAAAGTATTCTGATGTTCTTGAAGAGGTAAAGGACACAAGGAATGAGATTCAGCAAATAAAGGCTTTTTTTTTGAGAACTCTTGATATTCAGAAGGCCCTGGTTTGACATCTTTAGCCTAGAAGATTTGTTGGAATTGAATCCTTTCTTCACGAACCATATGTTCCCATGGTTGTTGATGACAAGAAGTTCGGGACGATAAAGAATTTTTCAAAGGTCTTAATATCAAGAAATCTTCTTATGAGAATTTTATTCTTATGTTTTTTGGGAAGAATAACTAGAGTTTGGAATAACCATTATTGTGATTACACATAGCTATGTCCAACGATTTTCATCTTCAATGTTTTTACATTTATTTGCTTAAATTCTAAAGCTTGTTTGGAAGATGATTTTTGCAGTATTAATCTTTATGGTTTTATATATTGCAATTTGTTATGGGATATGTGTGTTTGCGTCCGTGAACTATGATTGTCCCATACGTGGTCGAAAGTTAAGTATGTTGTATGTCGATATGCAAGTATTGATAAAAGATTGAATGAATTTTTGACTCACAAAAGTTAAAGCCTTTTATGTCATTATTTGATGGAAGAAAGGATAAACCTTTTGTTTACAAATATTATGTCTATTATATGTCATTGTGCAAATGGTGATGAGAAATAGAATGAATCTTTGTCTATTCCACGGTATTGATCTTCCCTGATCCATATTTCTTATGTATATACTGTGTGGCTCCGTAAGTTCTCTTATGTTGAGGATTTCCGATTAAATTAATCATGGGTTCTCTTGTGGTTAATTTAATTGAGTTTTTGGATACAAATTCATACTCTTGTCTGATTTTTTAATGTCCAAAGAAATCCTTCTTTTCTTGTGAAAGTAAGGTCGCTCTTGTTGTTCTCTCGGGAATGACATTTTATGGGAGAGAATTCCTTAATTTAACTTGTGCTTAATTGCCAAATCTTTGTTGGGAGTGCGTATGTGGAATATTATAGGGGTTATCTTGTATCTTTATAAACTCCTTGATGAATGCATTTACCTTCGTCTATATGATTGCATCTAAAAAGTTGATATGTACTTTTTTTTGGTCATGAAGTGTCTCTATGGAAATTTCATGAGGATCCCACTAGTTTTCGTACCTTTGCCAATTTTATTGACAAAAGGGGGGAGAATTAACGTGTAGTTTGCATTACAAATAAAGATGGTTTTCAGATCATTATGTAAGAGGGAGTGGTTTTCATGTGAGATGAAGTATTGACTAAGGGGGAGTGATACATATCACCATAGTATTGTTGTCAAAGTTTTGATGCAATTGAACTTTGATGCCGTGTAATAATACTATGACACTGTGTAACAATGATTGAGAGATTTTGTTTTCTCATTGTTATGGATACGGATCTTCAACAACGATGATGCTGAACTTACAACCTTTGGAATCATTGGAGTGCTTGGAAGTGACGAAGATTTCGAGTAATGTTGAAGAACCAAGAGGATCATGCATGTGGAAGATAAGCTGCAAATTTTATTTATTTTGTATTTCATATGTATTGATAGTTTTGTCACTAAAATTTAAAAAGGGGGAGATTGTTAGAGCACTGCTCGGTCAAACTCGCTAGCGTTGCTATCTCAAGCTTGTTTGTCAAGTTTAGTTGCCAAAACTATAAGTCTTGATTTCTAGTCTACTAATAGCTAAGTCTCGGACTAGGATAGAAACTGTAGTTTAGCTCTATACTCCATGGTGTTCATCATGCAAAGACGAAGAACTACTCAAGGAACTAGTGGAACTTCATCGACAAAAAGGTATGTGGAGACTTGAACTTATATATCACTCAAAAGTCTAATTTATCTCTTATCTTGAGACAAAAGTCTATTGCTATATAGACTATGATTATACACATGTACTATTTCGAGCTGAGTTTATCTCGCTTATCTATTTCTCGAAATATGTTTTGGTAAGCTTTCGCTTTGGCCAAGTTCATCTTTACTAGTGACGAAGGTCATATTAGTTTCAATTACTTGAAAATTGCTTTGACGAAATATAGTTTGTGAACAACAAGTATATAACGTCCATTAAGAATGTTTCAATGATTGAAATGAGAGTTTAGAATACATAACCATGGTTGGATATAAACATTGTGAGACAACTCATATGTGTGTAACTCCAATATCCTTGAACCAAAGTATGCATACTTTGCTGCTCAGGATAACCGAAACTAAAGTCCGTGTACCATCACGCGTACTGTCGGAAGTTCACATCCCGGGAATTTCTGCTGGAGTTTGTGAACTGAAAACAAACTTAATCCGGGTACTTAAGTCCGCGTATTAGTATGCGTACTTAAGTAGGTTATTTTCTTTAATTCGTGAACTAAGACATTTATATTTTAAGGAATGCAATCTTTGCAAACCGTGGATATAATGTTCATTAATCGATTCGAGTGAATCAAAATTGTTTTTGTTTCGATTTTGTCTTGTATACTTCTATGAGATTTAAGCAATTGAACAACTCTCTAACTAGTTCATCTGAGTCATTTAAACTAGTTGTGGTAAAGAAGAATAAGGTTGATATTAAAGTGCTCATATGGCTAACCTATGGTTAACTACCGTTGAACCAACGACTTTTACACGTTTAGGTACGGTTACTCAAACCTAAATGAAGTTACATTTCATGTGTGTATAACAAGCTAAGTTCGATCTAACGGTTGAAAGATATTAGCTTGAATCTAATCAGGTTTTCATCTAACGGTGAATATTGAATGCTTTGTTACCAAGGTAGCATTGATTGCAAACCCTGATTTGAAGACTATATAAAGGAGAACTCTAACAACTGGGAAAACTAATCCCCACACCTCATGTGTGATGCTAGTTGTAAGCTAGAGTCGATTCTCCTTTAACCTTAGGTTTCTATCGAGACCCTGTAGGTTCACCTTGATTTATCAAAAGACGGAACAAAACTCGTAGGTATTTTTGTGGGAGAAAGATTTATCTATTCCTGTAGACTCTTTTGTGTGATAAAAATTTGTTTATTAAAGTCTTCGACTTTGGGTCGTAGCAACTCTTAGTTATGGGTGATCATCTAAGGGAATCAAGTGAGTAGTATCCTGCTGGGATCAGAGAAGTAAGGAGTGCAAATGTACCTTGGATCAGTGTGAGATTGATTGAGGTTCAATTACAGTCCAGACCGAAGTTAGTTTGTAGTAGGATAGTGTATGTAGCGGCTTAATACAGTGTGTGTCCAATCTGGACTAGGTCCTGGGGTTTTTCTACATTTGCGGTTTCCTCATTAACAAAACTTCTGGTGTCTGTGTTATTTCTTTTCCGCATTATATTTTGTTATATAATTGAAATATCACAGGTTGTGTGTTGAATCGATCAATTGGTAAATCCAACCTTTGGTTGTTGATTGAAATTGATTGATAATTGAACATTGGTCTTTGGTACCGTTCAAGTTAATTTCTCCTGTATTCAATTAGACTCGCAGATTTCTATTTGCTTGAGTAAGTATTGAATTGAGAAATTGAGATATAACTCCTTGATATACTTTTTATTAAGATTGAGTCTGACTGTCTAGTTGATTCTCTTAAAAGTATATTGGAGTTAGTCCATACAAATTTCTAAGAGAATTATTAGGTGAGGTTGTTAGACCCCCGCTTTTTCAAAACCATTTAAACATAATCGATTTCCGGAGTTAACACAAAACTATTTGGTATGCATACCGGTATGGATACCATTTAAACATAACCAAGTTCCGGAGTCCACAGAACTTTTCTGGTACATGTACCGGTATGGACAACAAACCAGTTTCGTAACCAACAGTTCCTTTCTAGTACGCGCGTACTGGTTTGCGTACAGATCCGGATTCACGAGTACACAGACTTTTAAAGGTGTGCATACTAATATGCATACCGAAAATCTGTTTGTCGACATATAGCTACTCCGCTATGTGTACTGAGTACATGTATTACAACTTCAGACTTATAACAGTTTTCTAGTTTGTATGACTGATATGTACACTGTCTTGTATCTGAATTTATAGTAGTTCTATATTTCTCTAAATCGATTAGAAACATTCCCGAATAACATCAATGACACATAACACTGTTCAAGGCTATATTCGAATAATAATCTTGAGTCATGATTTTGATTGCGTAAATTGTTCTTAACCAAAATTCATCAAGTATGAAATGTTCATTAAGCTTAGTCATATTGCGGGGACTAATTACAAGAATCTGGACTCGAAATTCTTGATATGCTTACGATCGTCTAATTATTTACGCGACAACGTATCAAAGATAGAAGGTGAATATAACCTGAAAAATAGGTGGTTCAGTCTTCACTTACCTTTTGTTGAAGAAGTTCTCCCAAAGCTTAGGTTGATCTTCGCCTTCAAATGTTTGTTTCTTAACTACATCTTCAATCCTAATCCGAGACTTAATTAATTGTAGACTAGAAATCAAGATATAGTATTTACAACTAAATTTGACAACAAGCTTGAGATAGTAACACTTGTGAGCTCGACCAAGCAATGATATAACAGATTCTTCACCACATTCACTACATTCTTCCACATGCTTTCACACTGAGGTTGTTTGTAAGTATGTGAAATTTGAAATTCGCCTTGAGTTTATGTTGGATAATAATACTCCTCCATAAAGCATTCTTTTTTTTGGGTACCTCCAGACCTATTTGGATGGAACATCTTGATTAGTTTTTTCTCAAATTTCTAACCCCCAACCACCATTATTTTAAAGAAAAAAGATATTGGACCACGCTACCCGCACGAGCTTTCTTCTCTCTTCAACAATACCCCATAAGAAATTCCCCATGATTTATCATTCTGTTTCCACACTTACTGGTAAGTAAAACAAATACAGGTAATAAACAAGGAGACTAACTAAGCAACAGAACAAGTCTACTTGCTTTGTTTAGAGTTTTCTTCTTCCAAATATCCAACTTTTGCTTCATTATAACTAACACCTGCTCCCATACTGAATTTTTCCCCCAATGTGATCCAATGGGCATCCCCAGAAAAGTAATGAGATGTTTTTCAGTTTTGCATCCAAGTTCTTGAGCAATAACTTCAATTACATCATCAACCCCCCATATTAACCATCGTGTTCTTTTTTTAATTAAATTTTAAACCAGTCAAAGTTTTTAAAACAGACAGAATAATAAGTAAATCTTCCCACCTCCATATTAGCAACAATGAAGATGAATGAACCATCTGAAAATTTTAGGTAAGATACTGTTAGAGCATAGTTCGGTCGACCTCGCATGCGTTGTTATATCAAGCATGTTTGTCAATGTTAGTGATCAAAACTATGAGTCTTGATTTCTAATCTACATAGATAAGTCTCGGAATACGATAGAAAAGTGTAATTGAGCTCAAGGACTTCATGGCGGTTCATCATACAACGACGAAGATCTACTCAAGGAACCGTGGAACTTCATCAAGAAAAAGGTATGTGGAGACTTGAACTTATCTATCACTCAAAAGTCTATCTCTTCTATCTCTCACTTCTTATGAGACAAAAGTTGTATGCTATATAGATTAGATCATACACATTTGATATTTCGAGCCGAGTATATCTCTCCTATCTATATCTCGAAATCATGTGTTGGTAAAGTGTTTCGCTTTGATCGGGTTTATCTTCACCTAATGACGAAATTCATAATGTTTCAATAATTTTGAAAATCGCTTTGACGAGAAATAGTGTAACAACTATATAACGTCCTCTAAGAATGTTTCAATGGTTGGAATGAGAGTTTAGGTCTATATAACCAATGATGGATATAAGCATTGTGTGGAAACACATATGTGCATAAGTCATATTCCTTAATCCGAAGTTTGCAAACTTTGTTGATTGAGAGACACCGGAGGAATTGGCTTTGCCAAGTCCGCGAACTCAGTTTGCGAACTCAGTCCGCGAACTGACGGAAGTTCTCTTGCCGAGAATTTCTGCTGGATTTTCTAAAAACTCATTTGCGTGTTTAGTCCGCGAACTGGCGGAAGTCTCTTTGCCGAGATTTTCTGCAGAGTTTGGAAAACTCTGCAGGTTGTCTTAAGTCCTCGAACTTGTTTGCGTACTTGAGTGGGTTATGATCTAAAGATGTTCTCTGAACATGAAACTTAAATTACTAAGGAATGCAGTATGCAAACCGTGGCTATAAAGTTCATGAGCCGATTCAATTGAATCGAATCATCTTTGTTTCAATTCTGTCTTGTCTAGTTACATAAGATCTCATAGCAATTGAACAACTCTCTAACTAGTTCATTTAAGTCAATTGAACTAGTTATGGTGAAGAAAAATAAGGTTAATATGAAATGCTCATATGGTTGACCTTTTGGGTTACTATGTTGAAGTCACGGTTTGGGAACGGTTTTCACAAGCCCAGTAAACGTATATCTCAAGTGTGTGTGGCAAGTTAAGTTTTGATCTAACGGTTGAGAAATATTATCTTGAATCTAAATTAGGTTTTCATCTAACGGTGAATATTGATTGCTTTGTAACTAAGGTAAAACCCTGATTTGAAACTATATATAGGAGACATCTAGCATTGGGCAAAACTAATCCCCACACATCTGTGTGATACTAGTGCGCTCGCTAGAGTCAATTCTCCTCTAACCTTTGGCTTTCTTCTCTAAAACCAAGTTAACGACTTAAAGACTTCATTGGAATTGCGAAACCAGACTGATACTAATTTTATCGTAGTTGTGTGATCTGATCTTGCATCTTCTATCGTACGAGTACAATCTTTGATTGGCTTGAGATCGTGAGAGTTCTCCGATAGGCAAGATAAAGAAGTCACAAACATCTTCGTCTCACTGTTTGTGATTCCACGACGTCCTCTTGTGTATTCAAGTAAGACTGTTGGGAGGTGATTGATTATTCTAGGCTGTTCTTCTGGAATATAAGACTGGATTATCAATTGGTTCCTGTTCACCTTGATTTCATATCTTAAGACGAAACAAAAACCTAGGGTTTTTCTGTGGGAGACAGATTTATCCTTTGATAGACTTTTCTGTGTGAGACAGATTTATTTATCATCAAGTCTGCGATTTTGGGTTGCAGCAACTCTTGGTTGTGGGTGAGATCAGCTAAGGGAATCAAGTGCGCAGTATCCTGCTGGGATCAGAGGCGTAGGAGTACAACTGTACCTTGAATTATTGGGAGACTGATTGGGGTTCAACTATAGTCCAGTCCGAAGTTAGCTTGGAGTAGGCTAGTGTCTGTAGCGGCTTAATACAGTGTGTATTCAATCTGGACTAGGTCCCGGAGTTTTTCTGCATTTGCGGTTTCCTCGTTAACAAAATTTTTGGTGTCTGTGTTATTTCATTTTCCGCATTATATTGTTTATCTTTATAATTGAAATAATACAGGTTGCGCGTTAAAGGTTAATCGATCGAAGATCAGACCTTGTGGTTGTCGATTTCATTGATTAACACTTGGACATTGGTCTTTGGTACCGTCCAAGTTATTCCTTGTATTTGATAAAGACTCGCTATTGTTTTTATCTTGAATAAAAATCAAATCAAGAGAGAGATATTAACTCCTTGAGATACTTTTATCTAGATTGAGTCTGACTGTCTAGTTGATTCTCTAGCAAAGTATTTCAGAGTTAGTCCATACAGATTTCTAAGCGAAATATTGGGTGGTGTTGTTAGACCCCCGCTTTTTCAATTTGTATCAGAGCAGGAAAACACGTTAAAGACCTTATAAGTCTGTGTTTGTAGCGATCTGATTATGGAAGAGTGTATCTCTAATAACGTACCAGTTCAGAAATTACCAGATGATTCTAAAAGCTTGGATTCACATGAGAGAACTGTCACATCTAAGTCAAAATCCAAACATTCTCTTGATGTAAAAACTGTTGATTGGGAAACTCTCCTAGAATAACAGTTGGATGAACTTTCTGATGAAGGTGATTCAGATATTGATAGAGATGTTGATGAGGAAGTCTCAGAGTATGTTAAGTTTTTGGATTCGTGGAATATGAAGAAGATTACAACTTCTCATGTCACACCTCTTCTGACTCCTCTCTGTCGAGAAAACAAGAAATTGAGAAGATGTTACGCAGGTGTTTATTTTTCGAATCTTTCTACCGAATCGATCCTCAAGGATTCTGAGGAAAACCTACGTATGAAGTCACTTGAATGTGATAATCTTTATCAAAAGCACTTTTTGGTGGAAGAGAAACTTGCAGAATCTGAAGCAAGGTGTAACTTCCAGCAAACAAGTTTTAACGACAGAGAAAGCGCTTATCTCACTCGAGAAAAACGCCTTGAGGCTGATTTAGATGCTTCTCTTGATAAAATCAAGATGTTGGAAGATGACTTAAAAAAGTTCAATACTAGTTCAAGAAAATTAACCACTATGCTAGGAGCAAGTAAAAATCATCGTGATACACGAGGATTGGGCTATAAGGGAATAGATGTTCCAAGTACTAGCAAAGAGGTAAAATTTGTCAAGGCTAGTGATTCTTCTCAACAAAAGGTTTACACTGATGGCAAAAGTGAAATACCTTCTCTGGCAGTTAAGGTTCAAAAGAACAAAGTTTATCAACCTCCAAAGTTAGCATACATGGATTGAGGTAAGAACATTCCTTGTGTTTGCCACTATTGCGGAAATAAAGGTCACCTGGAAAGGAGATGTTGTTTCCGTATAAGGAATGAGAAACTTCATGATGTTCTTGTTTGGGAATCACAAAAAGTTGTGAAAGCAAGATCATACGTTAAGACTGATCCTCTTAACGTTACAGGTTGCAATTGTCCAACCTTTAGGCAAAGGAATCAGTGTTATGATAGACCTAGATTTGCCTATAAACGTCGTACGAATCCTTTTCATAATCGTAATGGTTATCAAAAGGATAACTTCGTAAAGACGAAGACAAGATCCGATTCTCCCAATTGGAGAAAGACTAACTTGCAAAAGAATAGTCAATCCAATTCTCTTCCAAGAATTCTAGAAGGGAGTGATGAGAAGAAGGTTCCGACTGTTCCTAAACTCACTCAGAAATGGATACCGAAGAAAGACAATGATGTTTTGAGTGTGAAAAGGAATGATCTTCCAGAAAACTCCATGACTATCGAAAAGGCAGTATCCATGATGTTGGAACTTAACCAGTTTTTTGGAAAAATGGAATTGGATGTTAAAGATTCTAAAAGTGATCTCTTTCATGATAATCTAAAGGTCACTTGTGGTGAGCAAGATTTTGTTCACCCCAACACAACTTGATTGTGTTGGAAGTGCGTCCTCACCAAGGAATGCCCTGCTTTGTATACGGTGAGGGAAGCACAAGAATTGGGGCACACATATTATGTTCGGTAAGGCGGTAGAATTCGATTGGATTCATCTAAAAAGGTATGTCTATAAACTAGAGAAAGATTTGTACTTTTATTTGCTTAGAATACTTATAATAATCTTGCTTATCGTTCATTTCTACCTAACTTGATCTGTGTTTAAGGTTCTTAAATGTTTAGGTTTGAAAATAATAGTTCGGGATGTTTGGACTACATGGTACACATACCAAGTATGCATAATGATAAGCACGTAAGTGCTAAATTTTGTACCCATATTTATATTAGCTAGGACTCGATATTTTAGCTAACAGTACTATTTTAGTGCTTTTGTATAAAGTACAAAGAAATTTATTCATCCGTAAAGAAAACGTATAAATGGAGAGATATATGGCGTTCGCGACTCAAAACACCAATGTTGCGGTTCACCGCACCGAAGGTGACCGAGCTGAAGAATCTAATGTTACTGCACCACCTTACTACGTCACCGCCAGCAGAACAATTAAGGCCACTGGTGGCTAAGGAGCTAGAGGGACATGGCAACTGTATACCACATCTGTTGGAGATATGTCTACAGGATAATCCAAAGCATCACTTTTCTTTTTACAAAACAAAGAAAGAAATTCTCACTTCTTTATTCAGGCTGCCGTTGTCACCGAGGTGAATAGAGGTCATGGATCGATAGATGTTTTGAGTAAGGGAAGATGGTGTGTCTACTGAATGAACTGGAATTGGATCTCAATGAAGTTTTTCGAAGTCAAGGTTACGTGTCTTGGCTGAACTTCTATCGCTGAGTTCGGTGGTTGCTGATGGATGCATTTGGATGACACGCGAAAAGATGGGGGAGAAAGACTGGTCGTTTTTGGCCTGAAGTTTGTGCCGTGAAATCATCAAGAAGAAGGAATGTCGTTGATTAGTGGATGTACATCCTGGTTTGGAGAGTGCTTTGTATCTTGATTGTGCTTCGGAACTTGGGTTCTCGTTAGATTTGAAATTGCAGGCAGTGGTGGAATGAATTTCGTGCCATAAATTGTGAACCGTATGAGATCGAGTATTGCAGATGAGGAACGAATTGCAGGGATGGGTCTTTATCCAATTGCCATGGTCGTGAACGAGGAGCTGACACACAAGATCGAAGAGCTGCTGGCAGAGATGGGTTCTTACCCTATTTTGGTCTTGATTTAGAAGATGGCAGCAAGTGTTCTTCCAAAGGATAATGGGTGCTGATTTGTTTTTCTCTTGAGCTCGAGTTGGTGGTGTTGCTGGTGATAAGCTGAAGTTCATGAATCTGCTGGCCGAAGTTAGTATTGTTCCGAGCTGCTCGAGTAGTTAGCGATGTAGTTAGATTGAGGAGATAGATGATGGTATTTTTCAATGATGTTGTAGTAAGATGATTCGCTCACTCAGATTTGTTGAGAATTTTTTTTTAGACTTAATAAAGAAAATAAGGAAAAATATATATACACAATTTGTCACAAGATGAAAAGACGCTGAGACGCGGGATTCCACTACTTTTCATATTGTTATGGTTCAGTCATTAACTCTAGACAATAGCTCAAACAAAAAAAGTTGTGACTCTAGTTCTTTGCCAAAAATAGATTTCGTAAAATATTATTTGTAAGTTAAAAGCATGACGCATCTAAAGTATTTAGAACTAAGCATGCGACATCTAACAAAATAACAAATAATTAATAGAAATCATAAAGCAATTAAATCTATGCAAAAAGTAAATAAAAGAATTAATTCATTTACCACAATCATGAAAAGTTGCTTCCTCGGTTGTCTCAGTGATAGGGTTTAGCTCATCATGTTGTTGGAAACACGCTCAAAAATCATTATTATTTCTCAAAAGGTGTTTACAAATGATGGAAAGGGAGAAATAATTCAAAACCGGGTTTGTAACAATTATATTTATTACAAACCAAAGAACGATACAGAGGATGTGTCATTGTTACTGTTGCTCTAAGATCCACGGCTCTCTGTCGCAAACTTTGTAGCAAATAAGTTTGTCTTTCCTGTGACGCTGTCAATGTAGCATGAACGACAGTGCATGTGGGTCAAATGTTCTTCGTGTTCTTCGTGTAGCAGCAGCAATAGAGGTTTCTGCAACTTGATTTTTCGACTCTGTGGTGCTCTATTCCTCTCCCAAACTCTCCATCCCTTTCTCAGACATCCCATAACCTTATTTATACTCAACAGGCGAACAAAATCTTCCCTAATAACTCACCGTGATCTCCATTCATTGGGCAGTGAAAACAATACTCACGGGAATATTTTCTTCCCTGATTTATCTTCCCATGCACCTGACTGCGGCTAACTCACTCCAAACACGTAGAAAACCTTCCTTTTGATCTATTGCACACTCCAGACAGTGTCCTAGTCCTTCAAACTCGAGCAATGTACATCTATAACTCACAGTGAGTCATGTTATCCCGTGAATAACTCCATACACGTTGTTTCACCAAATCCACGTATTCAACCAAGCTTTTTCGAATATGATGCAATTACCGGTCCTGTTTAGATGCAACAAGCCCAATCCAATCCATTGTATCACTTGAATCTTCCTATAAATCCTCCAAATCCAAAACAGGGATTATCGGGTTTTAAAAGCTGCACTGCCCTGTGTTGCTTCCACACGATTTTCCATCCAAACTGATCAATTCTGACGACCATACCATGCATGTGATGCCCAAACAAATCTTCCCAAACAATTTCAGACGTTGAGTCTCACTGGAACTTGATCAAAATTCGAACCCTAATCTGCAGTCGAAGAAATCTTTTTTTCCCGCCAAAATTCAGTTCAAACGAAGGGGATGAAGGTTCCCCTTAACCAGCTGCTTGGGTGCCAATAACAAATGAGTGTGGTGGACAAATTTGGGCTACATATATCCCTGGGTGCTGAAGATGAATTTGGGCTACACATAACCATGGGTGCCCCTTATCCAAATATGGGATCCGTATAGCAAATGTTCTCTGGAGGTGTCCCGAGCAACTTTTCGAGCCGAATTTTCCAAAAATGTTTATTTCCCCTACAAACACATAAAACACAATAATAAGTACGAAATCGAGTACTAACAATACGGAATATTGAGGACACATTAGACACATAAATGCGTGTATCAAATACCCCCAAACTTATTATTTTCTAGTCCTCGAGCAAATTTATTCTAGAAAATAAAAACTCACTAGGTGTCCCTAGTGACCGAGTTATAATCTCGGGTGGGTTTAACATAGGTGTACCCAAAAAAACCTTAACTCCAGACCCTAGTTATCTAGGCAGAACCTTGGAAGGCACTAAAGAATCTCCTTGGTTGGCATACCTATTGACTACAGGAGGAAGTACCCTGATGCGAAATTCCAATTGTTGTACACGAGTTTGCACTCAAGCATACTAAAATTCATATAAAGTGACAGAGCTCTACTCAGATAGTTTCTCTACATCATAACCGGAGTCAACCAATCACATGGAAAGATTAAGAAGATGGATAAAGAGAAAAGATAGATGGTTTAAAGTGAACAGTGTTTCCAATATCTGTTTGAAGGCCTCTGCCAAGATGGACCTATCCTAATGGACTGAGATACTGGTCTGACTAATATCAACACAACTGGCATATACAAGGGGACCAGTGGTCGATAAACCTAACTCTAGGTCAACACAACTGGCATATACAAGGGCACCGGTGGTCGACTTTATTGAATTTATTCCGGTTGGTCTGATGGTCTGGTTTTAATTTATTTTTTTATTTTTTTTATTTTTTTTGTATCTCAATCACCCTATTTCACCCTAGCAAAGGTAACAACTTGAATCGTGTGCCCCACCAAATCACTTAAAAAATAAAAACAGAAGGATTAGGATTCAACGAGATATGGAAAAACTACCATGTTTTTTTTAATTCTAACACCCGAGCTCTGTGCTTTTATGAATAGACTCTTTAGATGTTTCCATCTAATCAGATTGGTTCCTCAACTCCTACAACCAAGATGTTTCCATCCACTTAGATAGGTTAGTGCTATCCTTAATAGGCATAAATTTCAAGGCTCTGGAATTTATTTATACTGCAACTAAAAATTTTCTCCCATACCCCCAAACTTAAATCTAACGTTGTCCTCAATGTTCTAAAGATAAAATTAAAAACATGAACAAGGAGAAACTGTCACCACTTGAAGCAAAAGAGTCAAGGAAAGATATTACCGTGTTGCATGAGCATGGGTTACCTCCCAAGAAGTGCTAAGTTTACAGTCTTCATCCAGACATTGGAAGAATTAGTCACCTCGAAGAATCATATAGCAGTAGCCGGAATAATTGTGGGTCATCTGGATCAAAAAGTATTACCCACAAGAAGAGGAAACTGCAACAGACCAAGAAGATACCGAACATACCCTTTCTTAAGACAACTACATCTAGTTGTGGTTCAGGTTCAGGCTCTATAAAATGGTATAAATAAAAGGTTTTCATCGGTTGGATTTCCTCAAAGCTAAGATCTGGTTCAGGTATTAGAGTCTGTAAAAACTCAACCAAGAACTTAGAAGCACATAACAACAACCTGAATAATTGGGGATCCTCTAAGTCAATTAGATTTGACTCACAAAGTTGACCATAATAATGGTCATTCTTAAGAAAATGTGTCGACCCTAATATCCTAAAGTAATTAGGTTTAGTCTCAAAACTTAATAACCGACACATCTGAAAATCATATGTTCCCACAATTAGAAGAAAAGTTTTTGGTGGGAAAACAAAGTCAATCTTGGTATCATAGCCTGGGTTAACCACATCAACCATAAGATGGGTTTCTAACAACTGAGCTTCCTTTGGACATTACTAGGTTCGGGAAAACGTGTATGGAGATAATCTTGTAAGATGGTTGAGGCACAAATGTCAAGTCCTACACGAGGGGACTTTCTAAGAGTTAAAGGTAAAGCACGGGGAGAATGATAATCACCCCCAAACTTAGAGTTTTGGGTGTCTCTAGATAGACTAACTACAATTTCTAGATCATCGGAATCCTGAAAATGGTCAATTGCTTATTTTAGGTTATACTCAGGTGATGCATCCTCACTCATATTTAAAAGTTCTACGAGTTCATCTTCTTCGTCTAAGGTTATTGTTTCTAAATCGCTAGACTCTAAAACATTATTCTCAGAATAAACTCGTTCCTCTAAATCATTATCGGCTTTGTAAACAAGAAATACTACATCGTCTAAAAAGAGGGTATCTCTAGTCAAATCCTCGTCCTTTTGAATAGGTGAATAATTATTAAAATTATTTGGATTTGAACTAGAAATAATATTATCATTGTAAAGCTCAATTGGAGTAACCATTTCCTGATCACTATTCCTACATAAGTATGATTCTCCATCAACACTATCCTCATCATAATAACATGAAAGATATCGAACCTCATCTAAAATAGTGTCTCCAATTCTATCCTCGTCATCTTGATTAGGTGAATAGTAACTATCCTCACTTTCAAGGGTAAAACTGGGAACACTGTGTTGTAAATTCATATAATTTCGAGTAATTCTTTCGTTCGTCTCAGCTATCCGCTGAGGTGGTCTTCTAAAGAAGGTTCACTCATTATTGTAGTTCTTTCGTCTATAATTATACTATTCATCTCAGCTAACTTACGCGTCGACTCAGCTAACTTCCTGAGGGACTATTCTAAAGGAGGAATAGGAACAGAGGGATCATAAAAAGGACTACTTTTCAATAGTTTGATTGTATCCTCTAGATACGAAGAACTAGTACTATAATCTTCTTGCTCGTAAGACTGATGCATGTGTGGATAGTAATTGGGCTCACCAGGGTATGACCCATATCCTTCCAAAGGTTAGCGTTCCCAACCACTATTCATACTATGGTAAGAGTAATGTCCATATTGTTCAGTTGGATAATCATATTTATTGTGATGGCTATTATAATACCAGTTTGACATCCTAACTGCAAGGGAATTCTACACAAGCACAAACAAGGCTGACTCGACCACAGCAAACCTATTTTATATAGCAAACAAAAAGCATGATGGCTCCCTTAGATTGTTTCTAGACCATCTTCTAATCCTTCGAAAGGGAATTCGTTACAATTTGAGCAAACCATTCTGGAATCAATTCGAGTTAAAGTAAGTTGAATTGAGGCGAGGGAAGCTCAGTGGAGCTTTGATACCCAAGGCCTCACCGGAATTACAAGGCGGCGCAGTCACGCATTCAACTCACAGAAACCATCATGAACTTCGAAGTATGCTTAAAAGAGTAACCAATATTTTTCGAATGACTTTCCTATTAAGCTCGTTACCCTATCGGTCTCGTTCTAGTCAGTATTTTAATCTTAGGTTCGCGTAGGTTACGTGTTCCTAAGACGGGCAAGAAGGAAACGGTGATGAAATCCGATTCCTTATCTTGATTTGGCCAGGCCTTGCCCTTTACTAGAAAATTAAATCTGATTTCAGGTCCTCAACATATATGCATACAAAATCATCCAGTCAACCCGCTGACAGGGGATTCGCGGGTGTTTAGAATTCTTACCTCCCGTTCCAGACGGGGGATGAACCGTTGAAGTCGACTCGGGCCACGACTCCTATGTCATGTACGAACCCGAGGGGCCGAGGCGATATCGTAATCGTCAACCTTCCCTGTACAGTTTATATTTGAAACTACCCTTCCATAGGGTTTAAAAAAAATTAATGTCTAATGTCCAAAAATAAAGTCCAAAAATAAAAATATTACAAAAATATAACCCTAATTACAATTTCTAAAAAAATAAAATAATATAATATACAAAATATTCTTCTTCTTCACTCCTTTTGGATTTCTCTTTTCTTTCCTTTTTGGGATTTTCTTTTCAGCACTTTTTTTTTCTTTAGCTTAGCTCCAAATCCGAAAGCAAACAAAAATAACAAAACGCGTAAAAAAGAACAAGTAAAACCTAAAAACAAATCCGCGTCAGCGGCGCCAAAATTTGATGGTATTTTTCAATGATGTTGTAGTAAGATGATTCGTTCACTCAGATTTATTGAGAATTTTTTTAAGACTTAATAAAAAAAATAAGCAAAAATATATATACACAATTTGTCACAAGATGAAGAGACGCTGAGACGCGGGATTCCACTACCTTTCATATTGTTATGGTTCAGTCATTAACTATAGACAATATAGCTAAAACAAAAGAAGTTGTGACTCTAGTTCTTTGCCAATAATAGATTTCGTAAAATATTATTTGTAAGTTAAAAGCATGACGCATCTAAAGTATTTAGAACTAAGCATGCGGCATCTAACAAAATAATTAATAATTAATAGAAATCGTAAAGCAATTAAATCTATGCAAAAAGTCAATAAAAGAATTAATTCATTTACCACAATCATGAAAAGTTGCTTCCTCCGTTGTCCCAGTGATAGGGTTTAGCTCATCATGTTGTTGGAAACACGCTCAAAAATCATTATTATTGCTCAAAGGGTGTTTACAAATGATGGAAAGGGAGAAATAATTCAAAACCGGGTTTGTAACAATTATATTTGTTACAAACCAAAGAAAGATACAGAGGATGTGTCATTGTTACTGTTGTTCTAATATCCACGGCTCTCTGTCGCAAACTCTGTAGAAAATAAGTCTGTCTTTCTTGTGTCGCTGTCACTGTAGCATGAACGACAGTGCATGTGGGTCAAATGTTCTTCGTGTTCTTCGTGTAGCAGCAGCAATGGAGGTTTCTGCAACTTGATTTTTCGACTCTGTGGTGATCTATTCCTCTCCCAAACTCTCCATCCCTTTCTCAGACATCCCATAACCTTATTTATACTCAACAGGCGAACAAAATCTTCCCTAATAACTCACCGTGATCTCCATTCATTCGGCAGTGAAAACAATGCTCACGGGAATATTTTCTTCCCTGATTTATCTTCCCATGCACCTGACTGCGGCTAACTCACTCCAAACACATAGAAAACCTTCTTTTTTATCTATTGTACGCTCCAGACAGTGTCCTAGTCCTTCAAACTCGAGCAATGTACATCTTTAACTCAAAGTGAGTCATCTTATCCCGTGAATAACTCCATACACGCTGTTTCACCAAATCCACTTATTCAACCAACCTTTTTCGAATCTGATGCAATTACCGGTCCTGTTTAGCTGCAACAAGCCCAATACAATCGATTGTATCACTTGAATCTTCCTATAAATCCTCCAAATCGAAAACGGGGATTATCGGGTTTTAAAAGCTGCACTGCCCTGTGTTGCTTCCACACGATTTTTCAGCCAAACTGAATCAATTCTGACGACCATACCATGCCAGTGATTCCCAAACGAATCTTCCCGAACAATTTCAGACGTTGAGTCTCACTGGAACTTGATTAAAATTCGAACCCTAATCTGCAGTCGAAGAAATCTTTTTTTCCCGCCAAAATTCAGTTCAGACGAAGGGGATGAAGGTGCCGCTTAACCATCTTCTTGGGTGCCAATAACAAATGGGTGATGTGGACAAATTTGGGCTACATGTAGCCCTGGGTGCTGAAGATGAATTTGGGCTACACATAACCATGGGTGCCCCTTATCCAAATCTGGGATCCATATAGCAAATGTTCTCCGGAGGTGTCCCGAGCAACTTTTCGAGCCGAATTTTCCAAAAATGTTTATATCCCCTACAAACAAATAAAACACCATAATAAGTACGAAATCGAGTACTAACAATACGGAACATTGAGGACACATTAGACACATAAATGCGTCTATCAATAGTGGACAATGAAACTGGTCCCGTGATCAGTCTGGATGAAGCTGTGTTGATGAGAAGTAGAATATTGATCAGTGACAACGATTTACAAAGGAAAAGATGGGTTTTGTTCGGTATTGTGCTCATAGTGTTTATTGTAGAAAATCTAGATATCGTCTGTCTGATTGTGATCAGTGAAGGACGTTTTGGTTGAACAGAGAATTCGTCTCGGTAAAGTAAGCAGGTGAAGGTTTGGCCTGGATTAAGAAGCAAAGGCAAGTAGGCAACAACAGATGAAAGTGGGGTTATTTCCATGGCCAGGTGGAGTCGCAGTGGATCTGAACGTGGAAGTCAGGCGATGTTTGAGATGGGCCTTCGGACATTTGTGTGGATAGTGCTTGTATGGTCCAATTTGGTCTCTTGGAAAATTCGCTAGGTTTTATAGAAGAAGGAAGAGAAACAGAAGGAGGAGGCCGGTTTTGGGAGCTCTTTTGGAGGTTCCGACAACTGAAAGCTACGGAGACTTAGAGGCAGACGACAGAGAAGGGCGTCAACAGGAACAAGGGTTTGAAGTTCCATTTTTCTTATTCCGTTTTGATTTGCCACTGATTCTCTTTGATATTTTTATGGATTTTGAGAAAGCCATGTGTTGCTAGATTTTAATGTAACTATGGTTTATGGTGGAAACTACTTGAGGTATTAGGCTATTTGATTTGAATAATTGAGCAAAGACCATTATGATTTGAATTGATTGATTTTCGAATATTGTTTATTGATTTATTCAAAAAATGAGTTGTTGCTCCATCGTTTTAGTAATAACCTTTGTGCGTAATTGGATATAGTTTTACAGATAGTTTTGGTCTCGGTATTTGATAGTTCATGCTTGGGTTGAATCCTTTGATGGGTTATACTTAGAAGAGCCAGATACAATTTGTGAATCAATAATTAGTTTCGTATAACTTTCTCGCTAACACAATTTGATGGTGCTTGCTTGGGTTTAGTCTTTTGATGTGCCATGCTTAGGATGTCCCAGTGATATTTGCGACTCTAATACATATAATAGGTGGTGTCGATAGAACGAACAATAAACATATATTTGAAATCATGTTTCATTTCAGTAATTAAATAGAGATAGTAGTGGATACTATGAAACCCTGGTTACCGACTTTTCCATTGGATTCATTTAATTAGTTTAATTCATTTTCTTTGTTTTTAAAATTCTATAAATCCAAAAATATCATTGTTGGTTAATCGATTAGAGATAGTGATTACAGTATTTCCACCGCTCCTCGTGGGAACGACCCGTACTTTCTGTTGTCTACATTGTGGACGTCGTGCGATTGCGGTTATCACATATAGGGTTTTTCCAGATCCTATCACATAACAGCATTCAAAATAAAAATCCAGGGGTTCGTAAACCCGTATGCATACTTGACGTCGATATTCGGTAAACTTGTTTTGGACGTAACTTCTTCATCCGAACTCGGATTTACCTCATTCTTTTTTCATTCTATTCCTTATTGAATTTACTTCAAAATGGAGATGAGAATTGTTGAATTTGGATGAGTTAATATTGGTCTTTGTCCTGTGTCTTGTTTTTTAGTGTTTGCTCCGTTTCGTTGCACTTGTTCTATTCTCTTGGACCTGGGCACTAGGATTCTTGGAGAAATCATATTCTAAGCTATTTTGTGGATGTTACAAGAGTGATGTTGGTGAATCACAAACAAGAAAGTTCGAGAATGGGTAGTAGTTCACATTGCTATATATTCTTGAGTGTTCACAATCATCTCATGTGAACTATGGTGCATAGTCATCAATGACTTTTGTATGTTCTTCTTTGTTAAGGAAATATTTTTATACGCTTTTGGTAACCACTCTTGGTATAAATCCTTGAGAAAAAGATTGATTCTACCTTCTAAGGGCAAAGATTGTTATTGCAGTATTAATCTTTATGATTTTGTGATATTGCAATTGTTTATGGGATATGTATTGTTTGCGTCCGTGAACTTGAAGGTTCCATATGCTGTCAAAAGTAAAGTCGTTCATAAATTGGTATTCATATTGATGAAAGAACTGTCACATCTAAGTCAATATACAAACATTCTCTTGATGTAAAAACTGTTGATTGGGATACTCTCCTAGAATAACAGTTGGATGAACTTTCTGATGAAGGTGATTCAGATATTGATAGAGATGTTGATGAGGAAGTCTCAGAGTATGTTAAGTTTTTGGATTCGTGGAATATGAAGAAGATTACAACTTCTCATGTCACACCTCTTCTGACTCCTCTCTGTCGAGAAAACAAGAAATTGAGAAGATGTTACGCAGGTGTTTATTTTTCGAATCTTTCTACCGAATCGATCCTCAAGGATTCTGAGGAAAACCTACGTATGAAGTCACTTGAATGTGATAATCTTTATCAAAAGCACTTTTTGTTGGAAGAGAAACTTGCAGAATCTGAAGCAAGGTGTAACTTCCAGCAAACAAGTTTTAACGACAGAGAAAGCGCTTATCTCACTCGAGAAAAACGCCTTGAGGCTGATTTAGATGCTGCTCTTGATAAAATCAAGATGTTGGAAGATGACTTAAAAAAGTTCAATACTAGTTCAAGAAAATTAACCACTATGCTAGGAGCAAGTAAAAATCATCGTGATACACGAGGATTGGGCTATAAGGGAATAGATGCTCCAAGTACTAGCAAAGAGGTAAAATTTGTCAAGGCTAGTGATTCTTCTCAACAAAAGGTTTCCACTGATGGCAAAAGTGAAATACCTTCTCCGGAAGTTAAGGTTGAAAAAGGAAAAGTTTATCAACCTCCAAAGTTAGCACACACGGATCGAGGTAAGAACATTCCTTATGTTTGCCACTATTGCGGAAATAAAGGTCACCTGGAAAGGAGATGTTGTTTCCGTATAAGAAATGAGAAACTTCATGATGTTCTTGTTTGGACATCACAAGAAGTTGTGAAACCAAGATCATACGTTAAGACTGATCCTCTTAACGTTACAGGTTGTAATTGTCCAACCTTTAGGCAAAGGAATCAGTGTTATGATAGACCTATATTTTCCTATAAACGTCGTACGAATCCTTTTCATAATCGAAATGGTTATCAAAAGGATAAATTCGTAAAGACGAAGACAAGATCCGATGCTCCCAATTGGAGAAAGACTAACTTGCAAAAGAAGAGTCAATTCAATTCTCTTCCAAGAATTCTAGAAGAGAGTGATGGGAAGAAGGTTCCGACTGTTCCTAAACGCACTCAGAAGTGGATACTAAAGAAAGACAATTATTTTTTGAGTGTGAAAAGGAATGATCTTCCAGAAAACTCCATGACTATGGGAAAAGAAGCATCCATGATGTTGGAACTTAACAAGTTTTTTGGAAAAATGGAATTGGATGTTAAAGATTCTAAAAGTGATCTCTTTCATGATAATCCAAAGGTCACTTGTGGTGAGCAATATTTTGTTCACCCCAACGCAACTTGATTGTGTTGGAAGTGCATCCTCACCAAGGAATGCCCTGCTTTGTATACGGTGAGGGAAGCACAAGAATTAGGGCACACAGATTATGTTCGGTAAGGCGGTAGAATTCGATTGGATTCATCTAAAAAGGTATGTCTATAAACTGGAGAAATATTTGTACTTTTATTTGCTTAGAATACTTATAATAATCTTGCTTATGGTTTATTTCTACCCAACTTGATCTGTATTTAAGGTTCTTAAATGTTTAGGTTTGAAAATAATAGTTCGGGATGTTTGGACTACATGGTACACATACTAAGTATGCATAACAGCATCCAAATCAAAATTCGGGGGTTTAAGTTCGCAAACCCGTATGCATACTTGACGTCGATATTCGGTAAACTTGTTTTGGCCGTAACTTCTTCGTCCGAACTCGGATTTACCTCATTCTTTTTGCATTCTCTTCCTTATTGAATTCCCTTAAAAATGGAGATGAGAATTGTTGAATTTGTATGAGTTAATATTGGTCTTTGTCCTGTCTCTTGTTTTTTTAGTGTTTGCTCCGTTTCGTTGCACTTGTTCTATTCTCTTGGACCTGGGCACTGGGATTCTTGGAGAAATCCTATTCTAAGATATTTTGTGGCTGTTAAAAGAGTGATGTTTGTGAATCACAAAGAAGGAATTTCGAGAATGGGTAGTAGTTCACATTCTTATATATTCTTGAGTGTTCACAATCATCTCATGTGAACTATGGTGTATAGTCGTCAGTGACTTTTGTATGTTCTTCTTTGTTAAGGAAATATTTTTATACACTTTTGGTAACCACTCTTGGTATAAATCCATGCGAAAAAGATTGATTCTACCTTCTAAGGACAAAGATTGTTATTGCTGTATTAATCTTTATGATTTTGTGATATTGCAATTGTTTATGGGATATGTATTGTTTGCGTCCGTGAACTTGAAGGTTCCATATGCTGTCAAAAGTAAAGTCGTTCATAAATTGGTATTCATATTGATGCTTTTGACAAATACAAAAGTTATGCCTATGTAGTCATTTATTTGATGGAAAATAGGGTAAAATCTTTTGTGTGACAAGGATAAAGTCTATTATGTCATTATGCATAAAATGATGGAAAAATAGAATAGATCCTTGTATGTATTCCACAATGTTAGAGCATAGCTCGGTCAACCTCGCATGCGTTGCTATATCAAGCATGTTTGTCAATGTTAGTGATCAAAACTATGAGTCTTGATTTCTAGTCTATTATAACTAAGTCTCGGACGAGGATAGAAAAGTGCAGTTGAGCTCAAGGACTTCATGGCGATTCATCATACAACGACGAATATCTACTCAAGGAACCGTGGAACTTCATCAACAAAAAGGTATGTGGAGACTTGAACTTATCTATCACTCAAAAGTCTATCTATTTTATCTCCTACTTCTTATGAGACAAAAAGTCATATGCTATATAGACTGGACCATACACATTTGACATTTCGAGCTGAGTATTCACTACTTATCTTTTTCTCGAAATCGTGTGTTGGTAAAGCGTTTCGCTTTGATCAAGTTTATCTTCACCTAGTGACGAAAGTCATGAAAACTTTCAATTACTTTGAGAATTGCTCTGACGTGAAATGGTCTGTGAATAACGACTATATAACGTCCTCTGAGAATCTCTTAATGATTGGAATGAGAGTTTAGATTACATAACCATGTATTCCTTAATCCGAAGTTTTCGAACATTGTTGATTGAGAGAAACCGTAGGAATTGGCTTTTCCAAGTCCGCAAACCCAGTCCGCGAACTGACGGAAGTTCTCCTACCGAGAATTTCTGTTGGGATTTTCCAAAAACTCGTTTGCATGTTTAGTCCGCGAACCTAGTCCGCGAACTGGCGGAAGTCTCTTTACCGAGATTTTCTGCTGAGTTTGGAAAAATCTGCCGGTTTCCTTAAGTCCGCGAACTTTTTTGTGAGCTTAAGTGGTTATGATCTAAAGATGTGCTCTGAACATGAAAATTAAATTACTAAGGAATGCTTTATGCAAACCGTGGCTATAAAGTTCATGAACTGATTCATCGAATCGAATCATCTTTGTTTCAATTGTGTCTCGTGTAGTTACATAAGATCTCATAGCAATTGAACAACTCTCTAACTAGTTCATTTGAGTCAATTGATATAGTTATGGTGAAGAAGAACAAGGTTAATATGAAATGCTCATATGGTTAACCTTTTGGGTTACTATGTTGAACCAACATACACGTACACGTTTGGGCATGGTTTTCACAAACCCAGTAAACGTCTATCCAAGTGTGTATGACAAGCTAAGTTTTCGATCTAACGGTTGAGAAATATTAGCTTGAATCTAAATCAGGTTTTCATCTAACGGTGAATATGGATTGCTTTGTAACTAAGGAAAAACCCTGATTTGAAGACTATATATAGGAGACATCTAGCATTGTGCATAACTAATCCGCACACGTCTGTGTGATATTAGTGTGCTCGCTAGAGTCGATTCTCCTTTAACCTTTGGTTTTCTTCTCTAAAACCAGATTAACGACTTAAAAACTTCATTGGGATTGTGAAGCCAGACCGATACTACTTTTATCGTAGTTGTGTGATCTGATCTTGCATCTTCTATCGTACGAGTACAATCTTTGATTGGCTTGAGATCGTGAGAGTTCTCCGATAGGCAAGATAAAGAAGTCACAAATATTTTCGTCTCACTGTTTATGATTCCTCGACAAACCGCTTGTGTAGTCAAGAAGGATTGTTGAGAGGTGATTGATTAATCTAGGATGTTCTTCGGGAATATAAGACCGGATTATCAATTGGTTCATGTTCACCTTGATTTTATATCTTAAGACGGAACAAAACCTAGGGTTTTTCTGTGGGAGACAGATTTATCATTTGATAGACTTTTCTGTGTGAGACAGATTTGTTTATTATCAAGTCTATGATTTTGGATTGCAGCAACTCTTAGTTGTGGGTGCGATCAGCTAAGGGAATTAAGTGCGCAGTATCCTGGTGGGCCAGAGGCGTAGGAGTACAATTGTACCTTGAATTAGTGGGAGACTGATTGGGGTTCAACTATAGTCCAGTCTGAAGTTAGCTTGTAGTAGGCTAGTGTCTGTGGCGGCTTAATACAGTGTGTATTTAATCTGAACTAGGTCCCGGGGTTTTTCTGCATTTGCGGTTTCCTCGTTAACAAAACATCTGGTGTCTGTGTTATTTCTTTTCCGCATTATATTTTTTATATAATTGAAATAATACAGGTTGTGCGTTAAAGATCATAAATTGGAAATCCAACCTTTGGTTTTTGATTGATATTGATTGATCCTTGGACATTGGTCTTTGATACCTTCCAAGTTATCTCTCTTTGATAAAGACTCGCAGATTTCCATTTTCTTGAGTAAAGATCAAATCGAGAGATTGAGATATAAACTCTTTGATATATCTTTTTATTGACTGAGTCTAACTGTCTAGTTGATTCTCATAAAAAGTATATTGGATTTTGTCCATACAGATTGCTAAGAGAAATATTGGGTGGTGTTGTTAGACCCCCGCTTTTTCAATTGGTATCAGTGCAGGCAAACACGTTTAAGACCTTACAAGTCTGTGTTTGTAACGATATGACTCTATGGACAAGAGTACTATCTCTGATAAACGCGTCACCAGTAATAAATATTCTCTATCGTCTAAATCTATTAAAGAGAAAAGTTCAATCTCGAATATAGAGAAACCCTGTGGTTCGACGAGACAGACAAACAATGGCATGAGTGTTCATGATTACCCTTCGAAAGAGACCTTCTCTTCTAATGAATGGGATATAGATGAAGAGAGTAAATTGATTCTAAATCTTGTTAGAATTCAAGCTGTTAGAATGAATCAGTTAAAACACCATGTCAATGTTCTTCTTGGTATTGTAAGAGATTGTGAAGTCCATGGAAACGCTGAAGATCAGTCTTCATGCATGACTCTTGAGGCCAGCCTCGAAAAGGATTCCTTGAATATTGAACGCCGCTTGAATAAACTCTCAATTCAAGGATGTTCAAAGCAATCTGATGCACCAAGAACTTCTGATGCTTTACATTCAGAAGTAATTACAGATGTTCCTAATGTTTCCTCCAATCATGAACTTGGGACATTCTGTAAAAGAGACAACTCTTCTGACGGTAATATTAAGACTACATCCTCCAATCATTCCTATGATCAAAAGGTAGGTCTTGTTTGTGAGACTAAGTGTTCTGTTAGACAGAAGAGAAACTCCAAGTTGAATAAAGACTCCTTAGTTCAACTTCAACACACCCTAGATTTGATTCTCAAAAGTGTGTCTGACATCCGTATAATTGAGCCAATTAGTTTTTGTACCTATCTTGTGTATGCAACCAGGAAATTCAGTACAGTGAGTTCCTCCAATGTTCAAGGGAAGAATAGACGTCTTAATAAACATTGTCCTAAGGAAGTTCAACGCTTTGTCTCTAAATGCAACATTGTTCCTGTTGAGAAGATCATTCCATAAGAAAGAAAAATTGATAAGATAAGAAAGGATATTAAAGAGATAATTGTAAGATACAAAGAGCTTGTCAACAAATTATCTTCTTCCTCATGTCAAGGCACTTCTGGTAAGAACTCTAACTATGTCTCTTACTTTGACAACAGTAAATTTTATGATAATTTCTCATGTCAAACAGGATCCCTCTCTAAGACTAAGAGGAAAAACAAACTTAACCAAAGACATAAACCTCGTAATGAGCTTGTGGCTCATACTTGTGCTAATTAATCACAAGGTTCGAGAACTTACTCCTATAAAATCTTGTTGAGTAAGTTGTGTTAAAAACATATATACTTGTTCTTGCATCTGTTAAGTTAATCTATTTTCTTATCGTCCATAGCTAAACTTGTGTTGACAGATCCGCTAAGATCAAGTATTGGTTAAGTCAAAAGAAAATGTTGCATACTGTCTTAAATTTTTTTTTAGGACCTGTTTTTCAAATATTTGAAGGACTTTATTTCTTGGGTATTGTTGTACTCGAACGGATTCCGTTCTGACCCGAGTCAACAGTTTATTTGAAACCCTAAATTTTTGTCCCTAAGGATAAAATATCCAACCTCTTAGGGTTACAAGTCACGTACGTGTTCTTCTGGTGGTTTTTGGATTTTCAAAAAATGTCTTCCTCCTCTTCTTACTATGGTGGTTTCGGAAAAGGATTTCTTGAAAAAAATGTTGAGGTTGATTCCAGGAGGAAGAGAACACTTGTAGATGAAGATCATCCCAATGCTTCTTTGCTTATTCTCATGAAGATGTTGAGAAGGATGATATGATCTATGCTGAAGTTTTTCATGACTTTCTTAAGTACTTTGGGGAAGCAAAACAACAGCTTGTTGATACTTTAAAAGGTCTTGATAAGTTGAAAACTGAGTTGGAAAAGGTTGTGTCTGACCTTGGTATCATAAAATCTCAAATCAATGATCTTCGTAAAGAGAATCATCTCTCTGATGAAGCAGAAAAGGCTGGCGTTCACAAGCCCGAAGACTCCATTTCTTGTGAGGATCCTGTACTGCCATATCCCTATTTGATGTCAGGGAAACGATGGAGTCTGATTCTCTCTAGCTTGTCTTTTTAGTTACCTAGTATGTCTTCTTTTTGGATTATTTGGAAGAATAACTAGCGTCTTGAATAGCGAAGATTATGACTACACATAACTATTTTTGTTTTCATCTTCTTATGTTATTTTTTTGGTTTATTGGTTTTTAAATTCTAAACATATTTGGAGGATGATGTTATTGCAGTATTAATCTGTTTTGAAGTATTGCAATATTTTTATGGGATATGTATTGATTGCGTCCGTGAACTTGAAGGTCCCATATTGTGTCAAAAGTAAAGTCGTTCATAAATTGATATTTGTATTGATGAAAGGACGAATGGACTTTTGACAGTTACAAAAGTTATGCCTATGCAGTCATTTATTTGATGAAAAATAGGATGAAATCTTTTGTTTGACAAGGATAAAGTCTATTATGTCGTTATGCAAATAGTGATGGAAAATAGAATAGATCCTTGTATGTTATCCACGACATTGATCTTCATTGATCCATTTTGTTATTTTTTACCGTGAAGGCTCCATTGTGTATCTTATGTTGAGCACCTTACAACTATGTCGATTAATATTGGCCTTGTTGGTTGTTCCATGAGATGCTATATGTTGAGCATTCTTGAACTAAATTAATCATCTTGATTGGTTATTTAGTTATTTGCTCCGAAAGTCTTCTTTTGTCGAGCAAAATCATTTGACAATTAAATTGATTGCTTCGGTGATTAGTTTGTTTTTGTATTCCAATTAGATTAATTATAAGTTCTCTTGTAATTAATCTAGTTGAGTTTGTCATATATTCCACAAGTTCTTGTGTTGAGTATATGAAAGGCTATACTAATCATGTTCTATTGGTTGATGTAGTCATATATTTCGTAAGGTTTTCCTTATGTTGAGTATTTGAACGATTAAGTTAGTCATCTCCGTGTGGTTATCTTAGTCATAGCTCCGTGAGTTTTCTTATGTTGAGCACAATCAATTAAATTGATCACTTTTTTGGTTTGATTTAGTTGCGTATTCCAATTAAATTAATCATGAGTTTACTTGTGATTAATTTGATTGAGTTTGGATATAGAAAATCATTTCCATGGTTTTTGGTGTTCAATTAAAAAATCCTTCTTTTCTTTCGAAATTAAGGTCGCTCTTGTTGTTCTTTCGGGAATGACATCAAATGGGGGAGAGTTCTTTTGAACTTGTGCTTAATGGTGATATCTTGCGGGGTGTGCGGATGTGGAATTTTCTAGGGGTTATCTTGTATCTTAAAACTCCTTGATGAATGCATTTAGCTTCGGATTTATGATTTCATCTAAATTAAGTTGGTATGTATTTTTATTTTAGTCTATGAAATGTCTCTTGTGGAAATTTGATTATGATCCCGTTCTTTTACCTTTGCCAATTTTATTGACAAAAAGGGGGAGAAATAATGTAGTTCACACTACAAATACATATGATTTTCGGATCATTGTGTAAGGGGGAGTGGTTTCCATGATCGAGATGGAGTATTGACTAAGGGGGAGTGATACATATCACCATAGTATTGTTGTGAAAGTAGTGATGCAATTGGACTTTGATGTTACATAATGATACTATGACACTATATAATAATGATCGAGAATCTCGATTTCTCTCATTGTTATATCTACGGATCTTCAACAACGGTGGTGCTAAACTTACAACCTTTGGGATAATTGGAGTACTTGGAAGTCTATCTATTCTATCTCATACAACAACGAAGATCTACTCAAGGAACCGTGGAACTTCATCAACAAAAAGGTATGTGGAGACTTGAACTTATCTATCACTCAAAAGTCTATCTATTCTATCTCCTACTTCTTATGAGACAAAAAGTCGTATGCTATATAGAATGGATCATACACATTTGACATTTCGATCTGAGTATTCACTACGTATCTTTTTCTCGAAACCGTGTGTTGGTAAAGCGTTTCGCTTTGATCAAGTTTATCTTCACCTAGTGACGAAAGTCATGAAAAGTTTCAATTACTTTGAGAATTGCTCTGACGTGAAACGGTCTGTGAATAACGGCTATATAACGTCCTCTGAGAATGTCTCAATGATTGGAATGAGAGTTGATTACATAACCATGTATTCCTTAATCCGAAGTTTTCGAACTTTGTTGATTGAAAGAAACCGGAGGAATTGGCTTTGCCAAGTCCGCAAACCCAGTTCGCGAACTGGCGGAAGTTATCTTACCGAGAATTTCTGCTGGGATTTTCTAAAAACTCGTTTGCGTGTTTAGTCCGTGAACTCAGTCTGCGAACATAGTCCACGAACTGGCGGAAGTCTCTTTGCCGAGATTTTCTGCTGAGTTTGGAAAACTCTGTCGGTTTCCTTAAGTCCGCGAACTTGTTTGTGAGCTTAAGTGGTTATGATCTAAAGATGTGTTATGAACATGAAACTTAAATTACTAAGGAATGCAGTATGCAAACCGTGGCTATAAAGTTCATGAGCCGATTCAATCGAATCGAATCATCTTTGTTTCAATTGTGTCTTGTGTAGTTACACAAGATCTCATATCAATTGAACAACTCTCTAACTAGTTCATTTGAGTCAATTGAACTAGTTATTGTGAAGAAGAACAAGGTTAATATGAAATGCTCATACGGTTGACCTTTTGGGTTACTATGTTGAACCAACATACACGTACACGTTTGGGCATGGTTTTCACAAACCCAGTAAACGTATATCTCAAGTGTGTGTGACAAGCTAAGTTTTTGATCTAACGGTTGAGAAATATTATCTTGAATCTAAATTAGGTTTTCATCTAATGGTGAATATTGATTGCTTTGTAACTAAAGAAAAACCCTGATTTGAAGACTATATATAGGAGACATCTAGCATTGGGCAAAACTAATCCCCACACGTATGTGTGATACTAGTGCGCTCGCTAGAGTCGTTTCTCCTCTAACCTTTGGTTTTCTTCTCTAAAACCAGGTTAACGACTTAAAGACTTCATTGGGATTGTGAAGCCAGACTGATACTACTTTTATCGTAGTTGTGTGATCTGATCTTGCATCTTCTATCGTACGAGTACAATCTTTGATTGGCTTGAGATCGTGAGAGTTCTCCGATAGGCAAGATAAAGAAGTCACAAACATCTTCATCTCATTGTTTGTGATTCCTCGACGTCCTCTTGTGTATTCAAGTAAGACTGTTGAGAGGTGATTGATTAATCTAGGCTGTTATTCGGGAATATAAGACCGGATTATCAATTGGTTCTTGTTCACCTTGATTTCATATCTTAAGACGGAACAAAAACCTAGGGTTTTTCTATGGGAGACAGATTTATCCTTTGATAGACTTTTCTGTGAGAGACATATTTTTTTATTATCAAGTCTGCGATTTTGGGTTGCAACAACTCTTGGTTGTGGGTGAGATCAGCTAAGGGAATCAAGTGCCCAGTATCCTGCTGGGATCAGAGGTGTAGGAGTACAACTGTACCTTGAATTAGTGGGAGACTGATTGGGGCTCAACTATAGTCCAGTCTGAAGTTAGCTTGGAGTAGGATAGTGTCTGTAGTGGCTTAATACAGTGTGTATTCAATCTGGACTAGTCACGGGGTTTTTCCGCATTTGCGGTTTCCTCGTTAACAAAATTTCTGGTGTCTGTGTTATTTCGTTTTCCGCATTATATTGTTTATCTTTATAATTGAAATAATACAGGTTGTGCGTTAAAGGTTAATCGATTGGAGATCCGACCTTGTGGCTGTCGATTTCATTGATTAACACTTGGACATTGGTCTTTGGTACCGTCGAAGTTATTCCTTGTATTTGATAAAGACTCGCTATTGTTTTTAGCTTTAGTAAAAATCAAATGAAGAGAGAGATATTAACTCCTTGAGATACTTTTATCTAGATTGAGTCTGACTGTCTAGTTGATTCTCTAGTAAAGTATTTCGGAGTTAGTCCATACAGATTGCTAAGCGAAATATTGGGTGGTGTTGTTAGACCCCCGCTTTTTCAGATACCATTATATCATATCTGCAACTTCAAAATTAAAAAGTTGACCCCTTGCAACTACATTATTAATCATATTTTAGGGTACTTTCACTGCTAAAAGGAAAAGATAAGGAGACAAAGAATCTCATAGCTTTAAACCTTTGCTAGACTTAAATTTCTCAGTTGAATCTCTATTAACTAGGACAAATATATGAGTATTAGCTACGCACCATGTTATCCATGAAATACTTTTTCTCTCAAATTCATGTTTTCTCAAGATTCCGAATCGAGATTGCCAATTAACATTATCAAATGCCTTCTCCATATCAATCTTACAAACAATTCCTGCATTCTTACGCTTAATCATGTTATCCACACACTCATTTGTTATGAAAACTCCCTCCAGAATTGCTTTTCATGAATGAAAACACCTTTGAAATCAGAAATAAGCTCTGGCATAACTTATTTAAGTCTTTCATGTACACTTCCAATAAGAATTAAAGGCCTGAAGTCTTTTGGGTACAAAAAGGACAATTATGATTATTCAACAATTTATGTGGATGGCCGACAACCACAACTACACAATAAAAAAGAAAAAAAAAAAGAGAACCTAAGTCTACTTTTTTTATTATTCATCCGTCGTTTGTTCAGTTGGCTCAGTCCTTTTATTAGTTTTTTCATAGTCGACTTCACTTATAAGGCTGAGTGTAGTGGAGTGAAAGAAGGGGACGATAACAATAGGTGGTAGTGGCCGAAGGTCTAACTCAAAAAGCTTGATTTACTTTCTGCTCGAAAACAGGGGACGTTAGCGGAGATTTAAACCTAGGCGAGGACAGAGTCATCGCTAGAAAAAAAAAAAAAACGAAGAAGAGTTCGCGCTTTTAAAAATTTAGCGAGGTCACAATCCTCGCTCTTATTTAAAAGACGGTTTCTTTGGGCCTTAATTGCCTTTGTCTTGATTTTTATATATTCAGACCCTTTAGAAATCAAGTGCTAGAGTAATTCAATAGTTTGATTTGGGGTAATGAAAAGTGGTCACTGCAACGTGTCAACGAGTTTTGGAAATAAGCCAGTGATTCACATGTTTTGTTTGAACCACGCATCCTCACTTTCACTTTTTCTGGCAGGCTAGGTCCCTTACCTCGCCCAGGCGAGTCTTCCTTCATCGCCCAAATCCAAGTTACCTCCCCCATCACTACACTCAGGCCCAGCTTCAACGTGACGTGTCACCGCTGTACAACCCATACCTTCCCTCCTCCACTACACTTAGCCTAAGGAAAACAAGTATGATCCTAAGCACCAAACCACTAAATCATCACTTTTTCTTTGCTGACTATATTGCAAATCATCACTTGTTCTTTGTTGACTATATTGCATATATTTTATATATACTTTATTTTAATCATAAAATCATAGTATTCTACTTCTCTCACATGAAAATTTGTTAAAAATATATATTTCTTATAAGTACTTAATGTATGCGTTTTGGCTAAATGCATATCCGTAAAACATATTTCACAAGTACTAACATTGTCTCGCTCCAATAATCTAATGCATGCGATGCCTTGTATTGGGCCACACTGAGAAAAGTAAAGCCCAAATCATGCAAAGGTCCACTAAAGCCCAAACTATGCAAGGGATTTTGTTACGATTTAGCGGTGGGCATGGTCCAACTTAGAAAAGTTTTAGCCTCGGCTGCATCCAATCCAATATATGATGGATTTAATTTAAGTTTGATATGCACATCCAATCTAGCATTCAATGGATGTACGGATGGGCGAGTTGGATGTGGATAACCCAATAGATTATTTTATAGTTAATATTTAAACTGAAAGAGATAAAACTAATAAGAATGACTTAAATTTTCCAAAAACCTTACGTAACTACAACATGTATATAACAAGTGGCATTGAAAAAATCCCCCAAAAAATAAGTCCTTACATCAAGAACCAAGTTTACCATATACAAAAGTTCCCAATTTCTCATATTTATGAAAAACTGTAAAACCTACATAACAACATTTTACATATTTGATAGATTTCTAATTACTAGTGACTGGAAGGAAAAATGTCCAGCTATTATTCAAGCAAGTCTAAAAAGGACAATTTCAGATCATTCCCCTATTTTTCCGCGTTATAATTTTGGGATCAAATACAAAGTTCCTTTTAGGTTTGATAAATATAAGCCACACCATCCTGATTTTATTTCTAATCTCAAGTTCCTTTTCCGTTAGACCAAGTTCTGTGTTTGCTAAGAAGTTGCAAGGTCTCTCATGAAAACTTGGAGGAATTCTATGTGAGACTTGTAACACAAAATTGCTCATCTATAAGAAGCTATTGACTATTGGGATATGCAAGAAGAAGTCAATGTTATTTTATATACTGCAGATGTTGTTGCAACAGATAATGCAGGCAAAAGGAAAACATGCTTCTCTCACCTTAGAATGGCCAGGAAGAGGGGGCAGAGAGCAAACGAAAATTGCGCCAGAGATGCCCAAAAGAACACAAATTAGTTGCACCAAATTGCTTCCTTTAAGTATACTTGCAGTAACATTAATTGCCTCCTCATTGATGGTTCTCTATTTTTTGATACGGACAAAATTGCATCCGAAGCCTTAAAATTTTATACTTCTCTTTTCATTGAATATCATGCAAAATCAAGCTTTAGTGATTTGTAGATACCTTGTATTGGTATTTTTGCAATATTACTTTGGAAAAACCATTTGCAAAAGATGAAGCCAGAGAATGTGATTTGTCATTACTTGATGACTTCACATGGAATTCTTTAAAGTTTCTTTGCATGTTATTAAGCTTAGTTTGATGAAGGTGGTTAAGGAAATTGAGACAAATGCTTCTTTAGATTGGGGACTGAATTACACTTCTCTGAAGTTAATACCTAAAATTTCTGAAGCCATGTCTCTTCATAATTTCAGGCCAATATGTCTTATTGGTGGAGTTTATAGGATAGTTTCCAAATTATTGGGTGAGAGATTAAAAGTAATTCTTCCATCTATAATTTCAAAAAAAAAAGAATCTGTCTTTTCATTAAAAAAAAATACAAAACTATAGTTTCAAATTATCGAGAGACTTTTGTGCATGGGAGACAGATAAATAATTGCAACAGAGATGATTAACTCAATAGTGAGATCTAAAAATCCTGGCATTGTGTGTAAGGTAGGTTTTGGAAAAACCTTTGACAATGTTAATTAGGACTTGGTTTTGGAGTTTTCTGGAGAAACTTGATTAGATAGTACATCTCTTTGTAAATCGGCTACTTCAACTTCAAATAAAAAATCATACTAAGATTTTTGCTTTGAATAAATTATATGTACATGCTATAGTAATCCCGTATTTTAGTATAACAGAGGCGGATGTTCAACGAATTTTCATGATAACGCGTGCACTCAATCAAAATCTATTGGACCCCACAAATTACATCTGCGACCAATCCATTGATATATGAGTGAAACACCTAATCGTAAATAAATATGGACCGGATTGAATCCCAAAAAATTTATCCTAGTCCTACCCGATAAATTAAAATTTTTAATAGGACCAAATTAAAAAATAAACATAAAAATGTCGATACACTAAAACTAGTAAATTGATTATATTGTGCGACAGTGATACAGTAAAAAATCTATAAAATAATAGGCTTGGGACCACCCAAATCCTACTCCCTCCATCACACCATTAAGTGACCTATTTAATTTTAGATTTTGTCCCATTAATAAGTGACCTATATCACTAAACAATGAGATATTTCTAAAATTATCATTTTAGTTAATTTAAAAAATATAAGAAATATGCATAATTTGATAGGCATGTTTATATTCGTTACGTAGGTGTTTTAAAATGCTTTTCAATGGTATGAATTTTGCGAACATCCATCGAGTAGTTTGAGAGATAAATCATTTCCGAAATTTCACTAGTTATTATCCATATGGGTAAAATTGTAAAAAATGCTTAAAAGTACTCTTTTCCTTGCTTGCCTTAAAAATTGTGCAAACTTAAACTAGGTCACTTAATAGTGGGACGGAGGGAGTATTATTTTAAAGAGATATTACTTAACCGATAAAATAATAATTTATTATTTTATACATGTAATAGTATTATACTCCCTCTGTCCTAAATTAACTGTCCTAATTTCTACTTTGGTATGTCCATTTTTATCTGTCCGCTCTGTTTATAGACATACTTTTTCCTTAAACTATCAAATATACCCTTTATTTTTAATAATCATAAAATCATTTTTAATATAAACTTAATTCAAAATCTTAAATATTATCATCATATATAATGAAAAAAACTTACCCAATATCTTTGTATTACAGTAGAAACTCTATAAATTAGTGTTGTCGGGACCATCAAAATTTATTAATTAAACGAGATATTAATTAACCGATAAATTAATAATTATTAATTTATATATTAATTAAAACGTACCTCTGAGGGCTTTTATTGAAAATAGGGAAAAGAGTAACATTACAAGAAATGTGTTGGTAACCTAGCTACAAGCTGGGCACTAACACCCTTTTGAATAACAATATCTAAACGATGAAAAAGAAAACTGCCAGTGCCACAATTTGCGTCATTGCGAGAGAGACAGTTCTTTAACCTCTTTACAAAAGCCACTGTGTCCTCACTTAGTTCACCTAATGTAGTGAAATCAAGAATATGACAGTCATAACCATGAGACTCACACTTCTCTAAATATTTGTTGCGTTTACGGAGAATCGCCCTAGAGAGAGCTTGACCCGGAGTGAAAGAACGAATATCCCCAGTGAAGGGAGAATTGCCTGTGACATCTAAGCATGTATCTCTGTCGTTTTCCCAGTGGTATACCAATAGGTCGGCAGGCCTCAAAGCAGCATTCCCATCAGAAAGAAAACCTAAGGCGGTTTCTTTACGTGATGCAACACCGGCTTTGATACATATATACATAAAAACGTCACGTACCAGATCATGCCGGAATTTAAGTCCGACGTCGCTAGAACAATGTAGGGCATGGTCTCCAAATATGTCCATCTCCTTATTACAACTTGAACAATGACTGCCTTCGGGAAACAGCGGAATGCCAAGGAGGTAGCTGAGAACACTTCTGAACTGACAGGGTCCAAGGGTTTAATTCAAACCAGCAATGGGTATGGAAAGTAAATAATCTTGGGAGTGCTTAAGCTTGTTACACTGCCATAACACACTGTCACGTACACTCATATGAAAGGTTGTGGGTATCCGTTTCTTCACTGCTTCGAAGTATAAAACAGCCAGAAAGTGCATAGATTGAGGGGCTGTATCGTCAAAGCTATGTGAGGAAGAGGTAAGACCACAAACTTGGATGTAGGCTGCTAAGGCTTGCTGGTATGTTGGGCTTGAGCTGGTAGTAGAGGTGTCCTTCAGTATGACGTTTTGTATAGCCCGAGTTTGAAACTGTGAAGCCAAGTAGCAGTAATTGCTGGTGTCCTGCATTGTATACACGCCAAGACCTCCGTCTTTGATTGGAAGGGTAGCGATGCGGTATTGCAATGGACCAAAACCTGCCCCATCTGCAGTAATAAGTTGTCGCAAATATTGAAAGAGGTGATCGTCAAAGTGAGTCATAGCTTGCTGCAATGCTAAGGGGTTTGTTGTGCGCATAGTAAAGTATAATCTTGAGACCCCAGTGCAATTGCGCAATAATAATAGTTCGTTTTGCGGATCCTTGAGCTTCTTGACGACTGTCATGAGATTGATGGTTTTAGTAAATCTCTGCATCACCATTTCCTTGCTAAATTGTAAATCTAGGCTGACCGGACCACCTAAGAGTTTGACACCAGTTGAGGGTCGACCAATGTTGTCCGGAAAAACGCCTGAAATTAAACTCCGTGGGTCTGGTGTAGGCCAAAATAACTCGGTTTTGGTGATGTTGAGGTGAAGACCCCTGCGGACACCTTCAGATTGAATTATAGCCAAGGCCTTGGAGACTTCCAACGTATCACCAATAATGGTGGCGTCGTCGAGGTACCACGCATTTAATTCTCACCTGCACTTGGAGGCGATGCTCAATACAACAGGATGAAGAGTAAGCGCGAAGAGCAAGGGAACAAGGGGGTCACCTTGTTGCACTCCCTTAGCCGAGGATAGGATGAAATCATTATAGTATAGCCGAGCCGGTTTAGCATAACAAAATTCGACCCACTGAGCAATTGCAGGACAATGGGATCTGACCTCTTGGAGTAGTGTTGTACGATAATCACTATAGTATATTTATTAATATTTTATTTACTTGTAGATAATAAAGTTTAGAAAAAATTGATGCATTCGTCATTGTAAACTTCGATCAACAAATAACACAAGTTTAGACAATTTGGATGAACATACAGACAGTTAAATCACTCAAGACTTGCAAAATTTTGATCGAGAAGTTGGGCTATCGCAATTCAATGAATGTCGAAGATGTCCTAAACTATCCGAAAAAAAATGAAGTTACATAGTTGTTGACTGATGAAGCAATAATCGAGAACATTAAGGGAACTGATAAAGATGTAAATAATTTCTTGAAACGAGGCTATTAAAGCGGCAATCACATTGAATAATTTCTTGTGAGCTATGAGAAAACAACACCAAAAATTCTTACAATGATAAGAAAAATTAGAGATGAAATTCAATGCGATATTGATTTTAGAAAAAACAGAAGATAATTATATCATTTTTTAAAAAGTCTTCGTAAATCATTAATGTATTGAATATATATATATATATATATATATATATATATATATATATGCAATATTAATTTATATTTCATATGGGGTCTACATAGGTAATCAAAAATGTATTATCTTATAATTTTAGCGAATTATTAATTTGGCACGTTGTCCCCGGCTCGGGACCGACCAAAAATATTATATAAGAGAGTTTATTAAATAACAAAATATTAATTAAAAGAATTTCTACTGTAATGGTCATTCCATTTTTAAATAAAAATACTTATGGATAGTTATAAAATTCCTAATAAAACTTCTACTTATTCTTATAATTGTGGATTTTATAATAAAAGCAGTATAATTTGTTTTTATTTCTTAAAATATTTCATAAAATAATAATACTATCAAATTTAGAATTTTTAACACTAATAGTTTTAGTTTTGGTAACAACATAACATTAAATAGGCTAGTCGAGGACTAGTCATGACATTTTATAGGATTTCCTTAATATCTTGACAAAGTCAAAGCGGACTGTTAATTTAGGACGGAGGGAGTATTAATTTAAAGAATACTTCTTAATTTAAAAAATTTCTTTGGAAAAAACAAGAATTTCCATATCAAAAAAATAAAAATAAAGCATCTTAGGATAAATACCGAAATAGATTTTTAAAAGTGAAAAATATAGAAAAAAATATAAAAACATTAACGAAAATATTTTGAGAACGACGCTTATTTTTAAAGTAATAAATCTTATTAATTTTCTATTAATGTTTAAAGGAACTTTTGTAATATATTATATTATAATTTTATCGAATTTATTATTTTAACACTAAAGACTCGAATCAGGATTGGAAAATTTTATTATTTTAACGAGAATATTATATTATCGAGTATTATTTTAAAAAAAATTTATTATACATATACATATCGATGGAAAATAATATAGAATACACCAGTGTGATCATGACATTCAGATACTCTGCATTTATTCATTTTTTTCTCCTTCTAAATTATCTCTTCAGGGACTAAAGTGTTTTTGTAATGAAACCGCCCGGAATGATCCTCGTGCTAATCCGACCCTCCTCAGTACCACGTCCATGACGTAAACTGTAACAACTCATTGACTCTGAAACCCGTTCAAAGTCTTCGAGATTAGATACCGGAGTCATAGTCTCCTCTTCCTCCGTGGTCCGTACAATCAAAGGTCCCACACATGGTTTGGTGGATGCCAACTGTACCTGAAGAGCCGTTCACAATAAATCCCCGATACGTATTCCGTCACGACAATTTCAAGAAAAAGAACGCGTTAATATCGGGACAGACATTATCTCCGCCAAAAAGTACGTCCAATTCCCATAACTCCGTCGATTTTGAATCTACCCAACAAACTATCAACAAATGAAATATAATTCATGGCCCGTAATATCAGCCGTAGATGGAGCAACCTAATTTTTCAGGAAACGCCACGGAATCTTAATAAAATTACAAAAAAGGACACCAAACCCTAGAAAAGGGTGACGCTAGTTCAGTTTCGCTGTAACAGTGAAACATCTACGGATCAGTACCACTTTGATACGTCCATTAAAGTCCTTTTGCAGGTCCCACTATTTCTTTAAATGCCGTGTGTTTTCTTCTTCGTTTGGGTCCACATGAGATTTGATTTGATTATGAGACTGGGTTTAATGGTCCTCCAGGATTCAGCTAACCACATCAGCAAAACGCTTTATCTAGCTGCAGTGGTAATGCAGGATCCGGCATTGGAACGCCTTTAGAATTGGCGAGGCACGCCATTAGAAATGGCGTATCATTGAAATAAGAGCATGCTCCATTAGGAATGACGTCTTAACTTCGTTGACCGGTCCACACGCCATTTGTAATGGCGTGTCAGAGTTAAATCCTGAAACACGCAACGACTCTTCTTCTCTTCTCCTCTTCTCTTCTTCTCTCTGTATGTTTAGTTCTTTCAACAAAAAATAAGAAACGGGTTAAGAAGATTCAATGGTGTGTCGTAACAAATTGGTGGGTGTTTAGGTATAATCTCAATAGGGTTTGTTCCAGCCGGTAAGGGGAAGCTTTGGGTGGTATTTTTGTTGATTTTCATCAACAAATCAAAACTAGGCAACAAATTTTAATTTTGATTGATTTTCTTTATTTGTTGTTCACGATAGTTACTCATAATCGGATCATTGAAATGCTTATATTGTCATGGAATAGTAGCACAAAGTTTTAATTGATTTGAAAATTATTCCTTTGAAATTAGGGTTTTGGATATTTGGGTTAATTTAGGTGAAACACAAATTATTTGATTGATTGAAGTTGAATCCTCCAATGGCGCTATTTGATTGATTGTAGTTGAATTGGGCATCTATAATGTGTGGAAGATTACATGGGTGAATATGATGTTGACAATATGATTTTCTTTGATGTTTTCATATGGGGGTTGTTCATACGTAATGTGAATTTGATTGTGCATAGATAATACCGGTGGATGTTTGTTTGTTATTAAAATTCTGATTGTGGTTATTGTTTGTTTTAGGCAATTATGGAGCATATCGATTTGTCTAGGTTTGAGAAGTTATCTGAAATATCTCAGAATAATGTCCGTTTACAGCATAAATGTGAGAACTTGAAGCATGGACGTTTTAAATTTAGGGGTAGCTGGACCACGGTAAATGATTTTTACCAGATTGTGGTTGCTAATAACCCTCGTGCACTGCTCTTGCTTCATATGTGTGGCTTTTCTTCCGTGTTTCAATTTAAATTTAAGTATGCGGATAATGGATTAAGCTTTACTTGAGATGTGGTGGAAGAAGACTAGAACCTTTCATTTCCGTGAGTTTGAGATAGGTTTGACCCCTCTAGATTTCTATCGGTTGACCGGTATTCCAATTGGAGGAGGTAAACCAATCCCATAATTACCAATCGAAACACCCACGTCTGAAGAAATTATAACTATGGATGATAAATATTTCCGGGGTGTGTTAGATCATTTGGCAGTTAGAAAACATTTTGAGAAGAAAAGTGGCGACTATGAGTCAAAGGAACTTACCATCTGTCTTTCTCACTTGGCTAATTACATTGTATGTAGGAAACCTCCTGCTGATAACACCGATATTTCCGATGATTTGACTAAGATGTTCTTGCTTTGGTGTTGGATCTTTTTTGATTCCCAACTGTACTGGTACAGTAGATAAACGGTGGTGTTCAGTGTTGGATGATTTGGAAGAGGTAGGTTCTTATGATTGGGGTACTCCAATTTTGGGTAATTTGTATAAACATATGGATGAATGGAGTTCGTGCGTACGATCAGATATGGGTGGGATGTGGATGATCTTAGAATTCTGGTATTATTTTTATTTTCGTAATTGTCAGCCTGTTCTAAAAGACGACCTAGAAGATGATAAACTTGATGCACACCCAGCTATTTCTTTATTTTGTGGCACGAACCTTAAGTGGGGGGGACAGGTAGATCTTCACAAACACTCTGTGTCTGATTCACGCGCTCAGATAGACATGAGGATGGGAGACGCGGTAATTTGGGATCCTTGGTTCGGGGATAGCTCACACCAACAAACTGAACACTTTCAGATAGCACTTGAGATGTCTAAGAGGAGATTTGTTTTCAAGGATGTTAAGGACGGAACAAGAGTTACTACTTATTTGGCCGAGAGATGTATGAGGCCGGTTGTAGGGATAATAGTTATCCCATGTAATCCCCCTAGTCTAGATACGGTGTCTAATCAGACGGAGCTTGTCAATGGTCACCACTTTCATTATGTCTCTGCAGACTTATATTCTCAGTTTTGGACAAGTCATAGCGTGGGAGCTCTTTTGACAGAAACAGCTCACTTAAACACACGTGACGATCTTGGAGTGGGGCACATTGGTATACCCCAGAGTTTGATGCCCCAGTACCCACCACCTACCATGTCTTCCCAGTCATACAAATACCACCAAGCCGGACCGTCCATGACACAACTACCAAGCGTACAATGGGATGTGCCATTCTACAAAGACTCGTTTGAAGATCTAGTTCCAGTCTCGAGGCAACCAAACCCATACAATTTTTCTAATATGAATGTCTCAAAGGTTAGACCAGTTATTTTCCATTATCATTTTCATTTGAGAAGTATACCTTATTACATTAGTATGTTAACAAACTTAATCCTAATTTTTTAGGAAGAAATGACCCAGTTTGCGGCGGACACTTACTGGTGCCTCCTCTCTACTAGACAGACAGTGTTCGATGAGTCTCGTCGACGAGACTTGTATAACACCACCACTACACATCATAGTCAGGAAGAACAAACTAATGCCCGCACTTATGACGCGGGTGTATCATTGGAGGAAACCCAACGCCGTCGTAAGTGACAAACAGGAGATCCTGGTACATCTAATGCGTGTTATGTCCCTTACGGTCTTGAAACCCAACGCCGCCAATGGAGCAGAGCTCTCCAAATAACAGTGATTCACTAAACTCTTTTTATTTGTTAGGCCTAAGCTTAGGTGGGAGTTGGCAGGGTAGTGTTCATGGTAGTGGCCAGATAGGTGAAGATAGTGATGATATGGATGTTGTGCCAAACACTCAGTTTTTTCCTCCTAAATAGTGAAACTAGTTAAAAAGGTGTTAATTAGCTATGGTTTAGTACATATTTGTAAATGTGTGTTCTTGTTTAATATGTAGTTTGTTTATCTTAATCTTAGTTGCACATCGTCTTATACATATTATGTTTTTTTTTCGTCTTATTAAATTTAAGTGTCTTTCATAGTATATTTTAGAACAAACCACACAGTTAAATTTGTATGTCATGTCTTGATACATAAAAATTAAAAAGTTGACTTTATTTTAGCTGTATTATGGAGTCAATTATCGCTAGATATATGCGACAACGGAGAGAGTTTGCATACCCCCAACCGTCATCATACACCGAACGATACCTTGATGATAGTCATGGAGATTACACAATCATGTATCAGGAAGTGTTGCAGGAGGCGCACGATTTGCACCAACCAGAACCAACGGTTGTTTTGAATAGAAGAAGCATAAACAGATGTCGTGTAGAAGCGGATGCTAGGATGATGCAGGACTACTTCAACCCGGGTTGCAGATTTGGACCTAAGCGTTTTAAGGACCGCCACGGTTTGCCCCGAGAACTATTTCTTAGATTATGACCAGAAATTTGCGCCCAAGATGAGGACTTTCGGCAACGGAGGGATGCTTGTAACATTCCGGGTCACTCCCCTCATATGAAAATGCTCGCTGTCATGAAGCACTTAACGAAGGGGGTGGCGGCCGATAGCCTTGACGATTACACTGGAATGGCTGCGTCTACAATATACATGTACGTAAAAAAGTTTATGGATGCATTACTTTGGATTTTTAACGATCGTTACATGAGGCACGCAACAACCGAAGATACAAAGAGGCTATTAGCTGAGAATGAGGCTCGTGGATTTCCTGGAATGCTTGAAAGTCTCGATTGTACCCATTGGGAGTGGAGGTGTTGTCCTACTGACGAAGCAGGCCGACACGTTGGACAGTATAAGAAACCAAATCTTGTTTTACAGGCTGTTGCATCATACGAAAGATGGTTCTGGCACTGTTACTTTAGTGCGCCCGGTGCTAACAATGACTTAAATGTTTTGGACCAGTCGGGTTTGTTTGATAGAGAGAAGAACGCGTTGGATCCTCCTTGTGAATTTCGCATCAACGGTCACGTGTACAGACATGGATACTATTTGGTTGACGAAATCTATAATGAAATGCCTGGGGTTGTTCATGGTTATAAGAGACGTCAGACTATGCCGGCAATCCATAAGAAATTTAATGAATACCACGACGCTGACTCTGATCCCCATAAAATGCGGTTCTTCCACCGTAGTCTGATGACTCTCCTTGTGTGCTTTGTGAATCCCGAAACTGTCCATCATCATCTTCCATCCCGCTCATTGGCTGGCTTTGTTGGGTGGCTATGTTTGAAGTTTGAGGATCTAAAATCGACGGATCATATTCCCTGGGAAAGTGCATCTTAAGTATTTCAAACACCTTCTGATGTTTCCAACGTTTTGGTTTTTCCGCATCCTCCTCGTATAACACTTCTCCATCCCGGTACTGCATTCAATTTATAATTTGGTATTAGTGGTGAGTTGCCCTAAATTAATTATATATGAAACAATAAATGTAACGGAACTCACATTTTTTTCGGAGTTGCTTCCACTCGGGTTTTCCCTGAACACACTTCTAACATGACCAACGAACCTTTTAATCTCTTTTTTCAAAGTGCCTACTCTGGTCTGAAGGGACTTGGTACTTCTAGTACTCCCGGCCTGCCATTGTGCCTTGTATTCAGCTACAATTCGAGTCCATAACTCTCTCAAATCTTGATTAGTACTTACAATCGGGTCACTCGTTATCGCACACCAAGCACCTATTATTGCCACATCTTCAGCTCTAGTATAATCATCCATGTTAGATTGGGAAGTTGTAGTTTTGATAATTGAGACGGAGTTGTGTGAATGAGAAAAACTGATTCAATAGGATAGTAGGGGTTTGCAAATGGTGGAGGTGGGTTTGGTTTGGTAGAAACCAAACATTTTTTATAGAGTTTTCAAAATTTGACCGTTGTGAACTAATTAACGGGAAGGTGTTATGAACCATCGGATTTATAGTCTCGTTGGTGGTCCAACGATTTACAAAGCAAACGCCATTAGAAACGGCGCAGCACGCCATTAGAAACGGCGCAGCACGCCTTTAGAAATGGCGTGCACAATGAATCCCGTTAGATGACCAACGGGACAATCGATCCAATGGTTTGTATCATCCGACCATTTTATATCCGGAAACGAGTATGTGGCCTTGGGTTTGAGTTTCTGAAGATTTTTGAATTCGAATTAGAAACGGTAGCAATTGGTATTTCTGCCCAACGTATCCAACATAGGGTTAGCATGCTAATTTCGGATTTTTTGTCGTTTTAAAAGTTTACCGGGTACTTGCAAATGGTAATGTGTTTTCTTAGTTATTGTAATGATGTAACCGACTACGTTATACAATGACAACTTTTATTTCAAACATTGTAGTACCTTATAAAAACAACAATTTAAAAACATAATTCCCAGTGCATAACTAAAAACATAATTAAAAACGAAACTCGTGCGGGTTGATAACAAATTAACCCACAAAATCCACATTAACACCAAACTTTAAATTTAAACGTATTTGGTTTCTATCATAGTTATCTCAAACTTTCCGACGACGCATCTCACCAACAGTGGATTCCGATGGGATGACCTGTATAACATAAATGAAGTTAATAATTTTATTTCAAAAAGGTTCATGAAATAACATCTAATAGGAGCCTCTTTTGAACATACCTCTTCGATATTGGGTAGGGTTATGTTAATCCAATGGTTTTTCTTCGTTGGAGAAAATATAACCACTTTCTTCAAAATTAATACCGCTCCAACCCTAATATGCTTCCCATAGTCTGGATGTTCCACCACCTTGCGATGGACGTTTGCCCCCATTTTACCACTCGGATCCTGCAGTTTTAATAGAAACCCAACGATGAGTAATCGATTCCCACAATTGATCAATAAATTTAAATTGATTAACCAAATGGACAAAGCACCTTCACTTTCAAAGAATAATCATCTAAATTTTTCCGTTGCTCCTCCACCAGTACAACCAACCTTTTGATTCTTTGGTTTATTGGTTTAATAGATCCCAACGCGGTTCTACCTTTGAGAAATATTGTTGTGCAAAGAACCAAGGTTTTGTATGGAAATGATGATCGTTAACACCTTCAGTTTCATCCCTAACTAATTGTTGGAGGACTTGTGTAGATACATCCACCTCTCCCGTTACAATCCTACGATGTCTGTGTTCTTGTAACTTTTGAAGCTCTCCCACAGGTCCAGGGATGATTTTTCTACTGCTAGAGGCACCACGTGAGTTATGGATTAAATGCTCTAAATGTTTCACTATTGGACATGGGGTGAGATCAACGACAACCGATTTATTGCGGTTATCATATGGGTTTGATATGTTTGGCACAACTGCTGTGTTTGTTGAGTAGTCCATGGAACTTTGTTGTGTGGCATCTGAGTAACTATCTAACACCGCTGCAAGCTCGCCTTCATCAAAACCTTCCCAGGGATCTTCGCCGGCCATTTCAGGATGATTGATACGTTTGGGAAAAAAAATACTATTTTAGTTCCGGAAAGGTTGTGTGAAGGTATTGTGAATGACATTATGTCGACCAGTGTTGGTTTATATAAGCAAATAAAAGTGAGGTATACAACAATCCACTTGCGTATTATCTTTTTTGTCCAAACATAATTATTTTAATATTGCACCCACCCACACATCTTGATACGAATATCCATACTTTTGGAGATATCTTTTTTCTTTACTTGGTATCCTCACCCACGTGATTCAATCAACCACCTAAATAGAGTATCGTCCCTAGATATCTTGTATGCAAAACAGTTACCACCCCTTCAGAAATGTGGTGCTCTATTTTAGAGCAGTGATTGTCTTTAAAATTATTGAAGGGTTTTTTTGGGGCATTTTCATGAGGCAAGGGAATCCACCTAACACATCTCATAAAATCTATAAGTATTGTGTGTTTTATGTCTAACAGAAACACCCTCCAATAGTCTTACTTTCCTCATCTCCTTTTTTATTCTATCATACCAAGTTCTTCTTAGTTTTCATACAACAATATGGCTGGATTTTCAAACGAAGAGGATGTCGCGTTAATTCGTGCTTATTGTGGCGTTGCTAGAGAATCTATTATCGACATAAACATTAAGGTGACTAGTTTTTGGCAGCGAATACTTGGACATTTTAGAAGTGAGATTAACAATGAGAATGCAAGAAACATAAATTCAATACAGTGTCGAGTGACCATGTTGAAAAAACATGTTAAGAGATATGTCGGCTTTGTGAAATAGAGTATCCGGGGAATGGCTGATGGGGGATATGACGTTTCCACGGCTGTAAGTTTTATTACAACTATTTGCATTTACGTTATTTTTTCGAATACCAAACGCTTCCATTCCGAATTTGAATCAAAAAGTCTTCCCTCACTCGACACCAAAACACCGTACCCGCCTGAGGATTTTCTGTATCATGATCCATATCTACAACCTTACAATAACTTATGACTAGAGCGTTATCTTCATGCATTGTAAATCGTGGCATCGTGAGTGATTATTGTGGTGGAAATAAAATAGGTGACTTTGAAAAATTGGGAGGTAAAATACTTTATCTCTTGGTTGAGTTTAGAGAGCACTAAACCTCCAGAGATAATTGAATTGTGACGCGTTCTTCAAAGATTTATAATAAAATTCTACAATGGGTTTAAACGTAATTTTGAAATCCTACAAAGGAATAGATTTGAAATAAGAGGAACTTGCAAGCAAGAGGTGTCATCACTTGTCGGCCATTATTTTGCATGCCATTTTCTGTTGCGTGATTTATTTTTGTTATCTGGCAGATAAAGACTGATACATAGTACAACAGATTATTAGATGTGGAATAGTAGTGTCTCTGACATCTTCAATCATCACCCGTCACAGTGTGTTTTCAAATCACACCCGATGGAGTTGTCCACCACTTGGATGTCAGACAACAGTGTATAGATGAGCATTGAATTATGCAGTTTTCCCTTTTGATTTGTTATCATACACGTGGAATGGAATAAAGTGGTTTGGGATCTCGTGGTTGGGGAGTTTGACGACTTAGGTGCAAATATTCACCGAAGGAAATGTGTTTACCAACACGTTGGTCGCTGGATGAAAATGTGGTTTTAAATAACACAAACATAAAGAAACTAAAATAAAAGTTAACATACATAAAAAACGTAAATAACACACAATACATAAATCATAAACATTACAACAGACCGGGCGTCATTGACCCGAATAAAACACATGATTAAACATTACATCATAAACACAAAATATAACACCATAAATCAAAGAGCAAACTCAAATGTACTTACTCGGCCCATTCCACCAAATGACAGCTAGGACATTCCCAGAAATGTGCACCATAGGTGTTCTTATCTTTAGAACGATGCAGTTTCATAAAAAACCTACATCCAGTGACTGGGCATGACGCCCCCTTTTCATGTTCAACCTTAATCATCCCTTTTTGTTTGAAGTTTTTGCAAAGTTCGTTAATCTTTTTATCATCTCTGGACTTGATTGCATCCTCCAACCACTGAGCTTCTTCACGACAATTGTCGAATTGGCAACGAAGGTACCTACCCTGTACAGGTCCCGATTCTAGTAACAATTTGATGCCAGCACAACCCATTTTGCGGGCACTTGGAATACATCCAAGGGCATTGCATGGATGAATGGTCATCAAGGAAACAGAGCGGACAAATTTGGTTTGCTTCTACACACACAATTTGTTCTCCCTTGCGATTAGAATCCATTTTTAATCGGGTAGACAAGAAGGATCGCCACTAATTTTATGGTGGATTTCTTTGAGTGGTTGATGAAGTGTATTTATAGGAAATAATTGTTATTACTTATAAATGAAATCCCCTTTTACAGAATCTTGCTGTTACAGTGTGTTGATAAGGATAACGAGATTTTTATCCGAAGTTGTGGTGAAAAACAGTGTGTAGATGACTTAATGATAACGGCTTAAATTGATTGGTCTGAGTGCTTTCAACTACTAAATTGGGATATGAGAAAGTATACGTAAATAACTCGTCGTTTAACATTACAGTGTAAACCGGTGTAGGAACCTGGTAGAAAGTATACGCACATAGTTTGTCGTATAACTGCGGGTGTAAACAGGGTGTTAGAGAAAAAAGGTCAAGTAAGTATAAATACGACGCGCCATTTGTAATGGCGTTACCAGTGGACGCCTTTTGAAATACCGTGCCGCGCCTTTTCTAACGACGAACGAGGGAACAAAATTTTCGAATATGCCACAACACGCCTTTTGTAATGGCGTATAACACTTTTTGGGTGCGCCATTTCTAATGGCGTGCCTGGATTGCACCCAGATTAGATCCAAGCAATCGTTTGGATCAATTGGGAGTCTCCGTAACAGTGACACATTAGACCACGCTTTTTCCTCCAAATCCTGGATCTTGGAGTACCGTTAGACTAAGTCTGAGTTGTAACAAACTATGCCATGATTATTTGATTCGTATCTGATGGATGAAACTCACTAATATCTGATGATCACATATTCAAAGAGATTTGGGTGTAGGGCTGACAAGAAATATCATGGCCTATGCCAACTTCCTCACAAGCACAAAAGATGTAAAACATTTTTCCCATAGACGTGGCTTGATCTGGCCTGTGAATATCGAGGTCTGACACCTTCGTGCTGATTTCGTTTAAATTCCAATCAAATTTATCATGCATTTGAGCATTAATGAGCCCGATCTTATATAAGGTATAATAAAAATCTAACATTTTAGTTAAGAAGATATAAAATCTGACGGCTTAGAAGTATATGTAATTGTATTTTTATGTACTCTGCTGCGTGATAACACGACGCTTTCCACCTGATATATACTCTAGTTGATGGAATTCATTGTAGAGAAAAAAATCTTTTACCCTCTGCACATTTAAGTCAATTTTGATTGATATTCATTTCCAAAAATTTGCGAAACTTTGAATTTTAAAAATCGAATTGATTCAGCTTTTAATGTTGTTTTCTTTTAGGTTTTTATCATTTCTTTCTTATTTTGCATGAATCTATGATTCTTTCTTCTTCTTCTATAAAGTCTTTTCAGATACCAAACACAAATGTATTACTTTGAAACAACTTTTTGGAGTAAAAGCAGCTTATGAGAGGAAGGAGGAGGATGGAGATAAGAACAAGAAAGATTTTGTATGACCCATTTATATAAGAGAAGAAAGAAGAAGAAGTTAAAGAGTCTTTGTTTGAATCATTTGAGTCAGAAAAAACATTAACAGGTAGCAGAATAAGTATAAGAAGTGGGGGGGACGATGCTGTGATTTACAGAGCTTTAATGGTGTAAAACAGAGTATGAAGTCATATATTAGTACACCGCAGTACATCTCATAGATATAGTCAATTTTCTCTGCATTTTTCATCAACCCCCATTACATCAATTGGTTTTTAGTGAGAAACAGAGGAGATTGAAGAGGGGTAAAATCGGAAATTTTGTGCAAAATAGTGAAGAATATAGAAAACTGTAGAGATTCACGAGAGTGTCAGTGGAGAGCAACAACAAGAACTGAGGTATCTTTTTTTTCTTCTCTCTTTTTGAAGGACACGTTGGACCAGAAAGTGAAAATTTTTGTAGCTTCATTGTGGTTTCTGATTGATTGATTAATCAATAAAATCGCTAAACGGGATTAATTTGATTAAGTATTTGTTTAACAGCTTTTATTTGTTTGTTTATGTCTGTAAATTTATGTTTGTTTAATTTCATGAAAATTCAAACTTTTTTTAATCTCCTAAATTACTCTGTTTTAATCTTTTGTCTTGTAATACAGAGGGGTGAAAAATAAAAATGTTTTTTTTTTCTTTTGACTTTTTTGAAAAATCATTAATTTTTTCCGCCCATCTTTTCTATTTTTTCTCCCACCTTTAAAGATTGGTGCTTTTTATTTATTCTCTAGTCTAGTCCTCTCCTTATCTTTTCTCTGTTTTCTTTTTCTCTAGAGAGACTCTGTTTCTGCTCAGCTCTCTGTTTGCAACATGGAATAAGGGAGCGTTTTCTTCTATCTATATATATATATAGAGACAGAGACAGAAACAGAAACAGAGAAAAAGTGGTTGTTTTGGAGCGTTTTTTCTGTTCAAACTCCACTTGGTCATTTTTTGTTTTAGTTTCAGAGTATCCAAAATCAAAATCATCTACTCTCCTTGTTCTTGTTTGTTCCTCTGTTTCTCTTCTCACTTTTCAAATTCAAAATTGAATCTCAGAGATTGATTGAAAATGGGGAGAACAACAAGATGGTTTAAGGGTTTATTCGGATCATCATCATCATCAAAGAATAAAGAAAATTCATCATCAACAGCATCAGCAACAACGCCAACCAGAGCATCACCAATGTCAAAGAACAGTAATACAGTGGATAATCATCATCATCATCATTATCAAAGAGATAGAATCAATGATAAGAAAAGATGGAGTTTTGCAAAGACTAGTACTACTGGTAAAGAATCACCGAATCAGATTCTTCAAAATAATATCATTCCAGTGAATATACCAGAAGCTGAAGCAGCTTGGTTAAGATCATTTTACAGTGAAAACAATGATCAGAATCAACAAAATAAACACGCAATAGCTGTTGCCGCTGCTACTGCCGCCGCTGCTGATGCTGCTGTTGCCGCTGCTCAAGCTGCTGTTGCTGTTGTTAGACTTACTAGTCATGGCAGAGGAGGAAGTTCCATGTTTAGTAATGGTGGTAGCAGAGAAAAATGGGCTGTCATTAAGATTCAATCTCTATTCAGAGGATTCTTGGTAAGTTATTGATTTCAATTTTTTGATTCAAATTCTTCTGATTATTGGGTTTTCTAAATCTGGGGCGAATTAAATTTCTCTGCTGCTGCAACTAATAATTTATGTTTCAGTACAGATTATAATGGGGTTTAATTCTAATTCTGGGTACTGATTCATTGCAGGCAAGAAAAGCATTAAGAGCATTAAAAGGACTAGTGAAGCTGCAAGCAGTAGTTAGAGGCTATCTAGTTAGAAAACAAGCTACAGCAACACTTTACAGTATGCAAGCTCTAATTAGAGCACAAAATACTGTTCGATCGCAGCAGCGAACGCGTAGTTTCTCGCGTAAAGATCATAAGTTTCAGCCTCCAATTCGTTCTCGATACTCACTTGTAAGATTCAATAACACTTTCTTTGTTCCAATAGCAATTTTAGTAGAGTTTGAGTGTTTGGTTGATTTATGTTTTTTTTGCATTTTTGTGTGTTTCAGGATGATTCAAGGAGTGAATATACTTGTTCGATTCACAGCAGAAGAATTTCATCATCAATTGAAACAACTATGAACAACTTCGAAGCGGAAAGTCCGAAAATTGTCGAAATCGATACAAATTACAGGCCGAAATCTTCTTCAAGAACTCGAAGACCAAATGTGACATCAATGTCTGATCTTTCAGAAGAATACCATCAAATTCCACCGCGTTTATCGATTCCGGACAATTCGCGAAACTACCCGGAGAATGATTGGGGTTTTATAAGGGAACATCAAGATTACATGAACAAATACTCATCAGCAACAGCACAAAGCACACCAAGATTTGCAAATTCAGCAGGGGGGTTTACCAACGGCAGCGGCTTACCGGTCACACCAGCAAAAAGTGTATGTGCAAACTCGCATTACAATTATTCATGTTATCCAAGTTATATGGCAAATACTCAGTCATTTAGAGCAAAAGTAAGGTCTTCAAGTGCACCTAAACAGAGGCCAAGTGCAGTGCCAAGTCCTAGGAAGAAGCTGTCATTGATTAATAATGACATGGTGGAATCAAGGATTAGTTTAAGCAGTAATGTTAAGATGAGAAAGTCATGTTCTCAAGTTCAAGATGTTTTGAATTTTAAGAATACTGTAATGGGTAATATTGGATTAGCAGCAGCAGCAGCAGAAGAAGAAGAGATTAGCATTAAAGGAGATGGCCACCAGGGAGGAGGAGGAGATTATTTGCCAAGTAGATGGTAGTGGTGTGAAATCAAGAAAAAAGAAAAATGTCTATTCATGATTAATAAAGCTGTCTCTAATTAGGCTTTTGTCTCTTAATCTCTTTTAGTCTCTTTACTTAACCTTGTTTTTTCATTTACTAATTCATTACTACTATTGCAGAAAGTAATCCAACATTATAACATGAAATGCATTTGTAAATGAGTAATTCTTTACTTTCGGGATGATCTTTAGTCAGAATTCTTTTGAGAGTTGTAAGTTATATATCAGTTATATCGGACTGTGAATGTTATGGATCACTGTTTCACAGTTGATAATGACTTTGAAATCCTACTTGTATCATTGTTTGTGGACGGAACGCTGTAACAAACTGAAAGGCGATTGTATAATTGTTTATTTTCATCTGGGTTGTAAATGTTATGAATCATTGTTTGTTTTTTTTTTTCCGAATTCTGGAAGCAATGGTTTGAAATCATCCTTGTATTATTGTTTGTGAATTCACCTGCAAGATCTTCTTGTTTTCTCATAATTGAACAAATGTTTAGGGAACTTTTAGGTTTAGTCTATTTCTGATTTCTGATTTTGTTTTCAAAATGGGGGTCTCATCCAAATAGTGAATTTCTATGGTATATGGAATCTTTTCATCATTCCTTGATCATGTCATGTAGGACCTGCAAGACCCATAAAACCCTACAGTAGGACCAACCTAGACGGTAGCTGCATGTGCATTATGTGTCTATATGCTCACCTTGAATTTGTCATTGCCCATTGTTGGCTATTGGGTTTTGGGCTGTGTTTTCAGATTCCCATTACTTGTTTTTGATATGTTTTTCATTTTTAGTGTTAAATTTTGAAAGAGTGAATTCTGTTTTGGTGCTCTGGTTGTTAAGTTTTGGTGTTTTGTCTATGAATGATTTAAAAATGGTTTGTAAAATTTGATTGATTTGTGAAATTTTGTCCTTGAATGAATTTAAGAATGGTTTATGGAATTGGATTTTATATTAAAGGGAAATAAGGGAATATAATCTGAAATCTGCAAGACTTGGTAACGGTGTTATTCGGATAGGATTTGTGTTTACCGGATTAAATATGTAGTTTTGGGCAAATGGTGTACGGATTATAATTTGAAATTCCTAATGGGTTGTTAATACGACATGATAAAATTTAATCTAGATTTTGGCAGTGTGGAAAAACTGGTCATGTACGGCTGGGAAGAAAAAAGATGACCACATAGTTATGATTCAAAATTATATCTCTCTGATCGATGAATAATTTGGTGCTGATGAATTTCGAATTCAGGTCTATGATACCATGACCAAATGACTTACTATGGTGGTACAATGAACCAATTGAGAAAGAAAAATGCATACTTCTATGTGGGATTCACTTTTAAACAAGCAAGGCTGATTTTGTTGCACTTTGAAACCAGCTAGGTTCATTTAGGCTCATCTTAAAAGTGAGCATGGGTCAAGTTCACTTAAAAGTGCAGCTCATGAAGCATGGGCGCCGCATATCCTTAGACCAAGCTTTGGATTTATGAAGAGGCAGTCCAACTTTGTGCTTAAACCACAACTAGCACATCATGTAATATTAAACCAGCTACTAGTTCTAGTTGCCTGACAGGACCTAAGAGCCTAATATCAAAACCATTGACAATTCTAGCCATCGGCATTGTCGGCAATGTATAACCATTCCACTCTATGGCACGTTACCGAGCCATCAGCCATGAATGAACCAAGTTGAGCATTTTTGGTTTTTTTACCCCCTCAACAAAAGAAAAATACTCGTATACCACAAAAAAAAAAACAGATGTCCTTGAACAGTACAAGTAATTATACGTAGGGGCTTACACTTTCAAATCAAGTAATGATTAGTATTAGAAAATGATGATTGCTTTTTGAACTCTGCTTCCTTATGATTACATCATCAAAAAGGACAGTTGCAGACAGTAATTATGCAAGATGGGTTAGTTACGGGCAGTAAGTAATCATGTATTTACTTTAGACTAATCTTCTCATCAATCATTACCCTACTAGCTGCTTGTCTTTTACCTTGTACAAAATTATATTCCAAGTGCAGTGGGATTCTCTACTAGGCAGTGGCACTGGCTAGAGTCTAGCACTGAATATGAAGGGCCAAATTGCCCCTCGGTTCACAAATTCGGTACGGGGTTGGGGGATAAGTTGAATCAGTTGCTAGTTGCTGCCCCTACCGGCCTACCCTATGCCTATTGATGTGAATTAGTATCAATTTTGGGTCAATAGTGACTTGTGTTGTTATAGCTCGTTTTCCATATGAGTTGTGGTGTCACTGTTTTGTTGCAAAAACTAGCAGGGTATTATCGACTCCGGTACATAACGGTAGGTGATAAGAGTATGCTTTTATTTTTGCACTATGCCACTATGTCTGTGAGCGGTCAGTGTCTTGGGGTGTAACTTACTATGGCAATGGGTCCTCGCTGCTGCATAAATCATAAATCACTCTAGATGCTGCATGGGCAAATAAGTCTATAGCCCTATAAAGATTAAAGACACTGACTAGAGTGAGTTTGAAATTGTTGGCTCTCCAGAGTCTTAGAGTCTGAGGAGAGTCAATATCAGTGGTCAAGTCGTACTAACTAACACCTCATTGGCTAAGAGTGGATAGCTTAGAAAAGAACCACTTTAGTTCACAATCTCTGGACATATCCAAATTTTGAAATGCTACGCCCCTTGAGGCTGGATTGACCACAACGCTGATTTATTAGGAATGCATAGTTTTGATCACAATCAGGAATTTGCATAATTCTCCGTAATATCAGACGCCGGATAAATAATATGCCGCTCACGCAACAGCAAAGGAAGCTATGGCGCACTTGAGGCCATAGCTTCCTTAAAATTGTGATTGCTTTTCCAACATAGTTCTCTACGTTATGATTTCGTCATCAAAACCGTACAGAGTTGCAGTATGGTAATTCACAGGATGGCAGGATGGGTAGTTATTACAGTAATCATGTGTTTACTTATGACTAATATGACTAATATGATCATCACCCTACTACTTGTCTTTTTCCTACTACAAACACAAACCTTCACCAAGAACAGTAATAAACTAGTGATGAAGTTATCCATACTAGGCTACTAGCAGTGGTTGAGTCTAGACTAGCAATGACAATGAAGGGGCAATTGCCCCCGCCTCAGGAATTAGGTACTTGTGTAGTTATTATCTCATTTTCTAAATGCTCGGGTATCATTGATTCCGGGAAAAAATGGTACTCAACGATTGGTGATAAGAGTATGTTTTTCTTGTGCATTATGTCTGTGAGCGATCAGTTCATCAGTGTCTTTGGGGTATAATTAGAGTAATTCTTGACAGACCGCCCCAAAAACCACTCCAAAACCGTCATGTGAGTGGGGAGGGTGGGACCTGCCGTCATAAAGTTAGCAGGAGCCCATTAGGGCAACTGCAATGGTGCGATCAAAATCAAAGACCAAATACCAAAAAAAAGATCGAATTTTAGGTTTAGTCCGTGGCAACAAGCAACGGTACCCGACTAAAATTTGGTCGAGCGTAACTCAAATATCCGTCCCACATAACTTTCATCAGGCGAACACTATATGTTCGTCCCTCTTTTTTTTATAAAACATTTTTTCATGGGACGAACATTATATGTCCGCCCAATTTTTTTTAAAAAATTTTTGAAAACAACTTTTCAAGGGGCGGGCTCTAGTATGTCCGCCCCATTTTCTCTATTTTTTTAAAAAAAAAACAATTTTCAAAGAGCGGACATATAATGTCCGCCTCATTTTTTTTTCTTTTTTTAATTCAAAAACTTTCGTCAGGCGCATTTTATACTTACGCCCCACTCCCGACGAACTTTTAATCTCCGCTCGACCAAATTTGGTTTTGGTCTTGGTCCCAGACCAAATATAGTCTGAAATTTGGGTTTTGGTCCAGATTTTAGTCTTTAGTCCGTACCACTGTGTCTCGTTCCTCGACCAAATAAATGGGTTTGATCGCCCACTGTGGATGCTCTTAGAGGATGAGCTGGGACCATCAGTTGAGTCTGAGCGGTTTTTGGGGTGTTTAAAGGGGCGATCTGTTTTGAATTTTTGGTTCAACTATGGATGCTGCATAAGCAAACAAGTCTATAGGCTATAGCCTGGAAATAGTAAAGACACTGCATGAGTTTGAATTGTTGGCTCTTGGCGACTCTGGCCAGAGAGTCATATCTGTTGTCAAGTCATACTAACTAACACCTCATTGGCTAATAGTGGACAGCCTAGAAAAGAACCACTTTAGTTTGGAATCTTTGGACATGTCCACAATGTTGATTTGTTAGGTATGTATTTTTTTTCTATCACTTCAGGAATTTTTGTAATTCTCCTCAATATCAGATGCCGGAGATTGAAATCCCCATCACGCAACAGCAAAGAAAGCTATAGCGCAAAAACAACTAAGGCCGTATGTTGAAGTTTTTCCATGTCCGCTCTTTTCTATCGTGGGGAAGTGATGATTAAACGTTAAAGTTACGTGAATTTCATATTTATACTCCACCAGTTTCAAAATAATAGGCGGGCGTCATTTGTAATTACATACGGAGTATCTTTTCCAAAATAGGCGAGGCTGGCGAGCCATGAAAATAATAAGAAAAAAAGTGTGTTATATGTTGTTTTTAGGGTGTGCATTCTTTTGAATGCACCTTAAACATTTCTTTAACGAAATGCAACGCATGGCGGAATGCATTTTAACTAAAAAAGTGAATGTTCAAAAATACATCATATCGTCATCATAAGTTTCAAGAAAAATGTTTTGGCCAAGTTTGGCAAAAGCTGATCCCGCAATTTCCCTTTGTGGAGCAACCAATAAAAGTTCCAAACAAAAATAAAGTCTTCTAAGAATTGATTTATGATGCTAAACTTTTCAAAGTAGTACTTCCTCCGTTACTTTTTAATAGGCCAGTTTCTTTTTTTGAGAAAATTAAGAAAATTAAGAGAACTAATTATTGAAAGTGGTCCTCTAGACACTTGTCAATAAAAGAAGTGAAGTGAAATGGTCCCCATGACACTTGTTAGCCAAAGAAATAAGTGAAATGGTCCACATAACACTTGTCATCAAAAGAAGTTAAAAGAAAAATGGTCCCAAAAAATTAAAGTAATATTTGACTTTTCCTATTAGGAAACTGACCTATTTTTTTGAAATATTTATTTATAAAAGCTGACCTATTAAAAAATAACAGAGGAAGTAGTTGATTTCAAAAAAGATTGTAGCTTGGTGCGTGTTTTGTTTTGTGGAAATCATAAAAATGCGCTACATTTTGAAATCAAAGCAAATACTAACATCAAAATCTGCAAGCATTTCCCCTTTTCTCTTCCCTTTAAACAAAAACAACGTCTTTAAAAAGTACTTAACCAATTAAAAGTAGTGCCACCTATAATCCCTACTTCTTAAGTACCCTTACTAAGTGGTACGTCTCGTTTCATTCATTCATCCTTCCATTCATACAATGTACTAAAAATTCCACCTTCCTTGTATGTTCTATAGCATATGCTATGCTGTCAACCTACAAACCAAAAAACAAAGAAATTTTTCTCATTAATCAAGAAAAAAAATATTAGGTCTTGTGTTTTGTGTTAATCAATCGTCATCATTTATTGAGAAAGGAGCGTTAGAAATAATGGTTATTAACTACAACCAAAGCCCCATAAAAATTACTTAAATTTTGTGTTTTTTTTTGTTTTGGAAAATGGGGTTATACTAAGTGACTATGATAGCTTAATTGGTGGAAAAAGAGGAATTTCTAGACTTTTTTAAAGTACTTTGGTTTGAATTTTGAAAAGGGAGATTATGCTTTCATTAGGAGAGGATTAGTGATGCCATTAAATATGGCTTTTGTTAACTTGTATACCCCGTATACATGTTAAGGTTTAATGAAGAGTTATTTTATTTCATTGGAAATTGTATTTTTTTGTTTGATTCTACTAGAAATTGGTTTTTCTTGCATGAAAAACAGCTAATCTTTTTCCCAATGCAATAAAACAAACAAATCTTGTTTCCAATGCAAAAAATTATTGTTTTAATGAACCTTAACATATATACGGATATACAAGTTAAAAAAATCCATTAAATATAATTAGGGTTTGTATTTCGTCAAATGAAGCATTAATCATTTTTTCTCAAAATCCATGATTCTTGGATTTGGATAACTTATTTTTTTATGGTGTGGAATTCAAATTCTAGAGGACCACTGATTGAAGCATATGGAACGAGGAAGGAGCTTATGTATTGGTTGAAACGGTTTTTTAGATGTCGAAGAATGGGTTTCTTTTGGTTGGAGAAATAGAGGCTTCATACCTTGATTCCTTGACTACTAGCTAATGACATTTTGTCGTTTGTCTAGTCTCAAAATTTGAAACAAAACACAATGGGCAGGACACTATGTTTTCATCAACTACAAGATTTCAAAGTTCATACACAACGTGCGAAATGTGAAACTGAAACCTAGCTAACAATGGCCAATGGCAATGGCCGTAGGTTGATTTCTAGAGCAAATTAAATTTCCAGCTGCTTGGTGTGCCAACAACAATCCGTATGGGGAAAAAAAGACTACCCTATCGGGGCAACAATAACAGATATCAATGATATTAATAACAACGACATTAGCGGGATGGGCCGGATCGGACCGGACTAGACAAAGATCAGTACGTACGGATGGGGCCAGATCGGACCGGACTAGACAAAGATCAGTACGTACGGATGGGGCTGTTAGGGGACATCCGGGAATGACGGGAGCAGTGATGACTCTCACACAGTCTCTAGGAATAACTATGGCGTACTAGCCGAAACGTGTGAAACTTTACTAGCATTGGCCAAAAGTTACTTTGAGACAGATTCAGAAAATGTAATGCACTTTTTTTTAAAAGGAGGTTGAACCTCCGTGGTATGTTGTGGAGATGATTACCGAAATAAAGCAGCGAACGCGACAAATTTCTCATTATACTATACAATACAATTATAGGGAAGGAAATCAGGCAACATATGGTCTGGAAAACTAGCAGACGGAAACCAGGTAGGAAACTTATCAATATCAATATGGGATCAGGAAATCCCACAGTTTATTAGCCAAACTTATGGCGCAGTAGATAGAAAATAATAAAATTAAGGTTGATTCTCAATGAACGTAGATAAGAGGAGTTCTTTACAAAAACTCAACTGAAATAAATTCAATAATAAAAATAGACTGCCTACAAAAGAGTTTCATAAACCCGTTTATACTACTAGGGTTTTTTGGCTAAGAATCCTAAATAACGATACTTTAAATCCTATCCCTTACTATAGAATATCATCCAACGTCTAAGAATAAACAACCCAGCTAAAAGAACGGAGACAGAAAATTAATTTTGCTCCTTGTTCATGGTGGTGTTTAGCTTAGAGTTAAAATCGTAAAACCTTGCATATGATCTGACGTCACTCTGCAAGGAAACATAGCCGCATGTGATATCCTCTCCACTGGCATATTCATTGAGCCGCTCAATATACTTACATGAAATTTATCCAGACTGGCGAATCTCAAATGTTCTGTAAATTTCGGCGCCTCGCGTATATTCACTTAATATAAGTTCCTCTGAATGGCTTCTATGCTATGTTCTCCGGCTGAACTCTTAATGTTGATATGGCATGACGATTCTTGTTCACTCGCAGTAGAGTAGCACAAATCTCCAAGTATCAAGAATAAGATCTCTGCATAAGGTATTCAATCAGAAAAGCATGCTGCTCTCTGACAACGAACTTAAAAGAGCTCTGTGTCGACACATAGAATTCAGTTAATCGTCCTGACTAACTTGCAGAAGTTAGGGTTTCACGCCTCGCGCAATATACCAGACCTTGCTTGTCAAAATTAAGCCTAAGAAAACTAAGTAATTAATCCTCCATGGATCAGCAGGTGAAGAACCTCGCTCAGAGTAAGAAAAAACAGGGAGCCGCAGTAGCAAAAAGAGGTGTGGCCATTCCCGAGGCCAGCTAACGCCATTCGCCACGCCCCGTCCCTATTTCCTTGACCAATCAGGTCGTTTTAAACTCGCCGTACTCTCACCAGAAGTATAGTCGGGCCCTATGTTTGTCCGACCCCCTTTTGGGCCAATCAAGTTGCTTTGAACTTGCCACCATACATTAAAGACCAAACGCACCCTGCCGCGCCACTATGCTAAACTGACAAGCCAAACGCGCCCTACCACAACAACATATTGGTCGGCATGCCAACATGCCACTCTACCGCGGTAGCATGCCAACATGCCACTCTACCGCGGCAACTTCGCAACATGCTACCTCGCAAACATGCCACTTCGTGTCAACCTGCCGTAAATAGCCACCCACGACAATTCTTACTCCTGTGGACGTTTTCACACTATGGCCTTGCCATAGTTCCTTTGGCATAGCCATGGCGCTATTTGCACAAAAGTGGCGCCATGCCGTAGCCGCATGCCACGTGCACTAATTAGGGTTTCAACATGCCAAACCCTAATTTGAGCAAATTGCTACCAAAGCCAAATAACGTTTCCCAAAACAAAGAGATTGGCGTGGCAACATGACCAATGTTGCCACATGTGGGTCCGACTCCACGGCGCCAAGTTTTGGCCACGCCAAACCCTAAGAAAGATTTCCACACCGACATGCCAAGGTTTTAATGGATATGGCTACACAGCCGCGCCGAAGGCATGCACGAGCCATGCCAGCCATGTCGCATGCCACTAGCACGAGTTGAAGGCGCCACTTCCAATTGAAGGTAGCCATGATCGACGACTATCTTTCCTCCTGAGATGCAATCTCAGCCATCCAAGTTTTCCACCAAACTAACGGACTTGTGGCAACTTTTGAGCGACCATGCCGCAAGCCATAAATTTTGGCCAAGGCGCCAATCCCTAGCCTTGGACACGACGCCAAGCCCTAACCTTGGTCCTGCCGCCAAACCTTAACTTTAGTCACAGAGCCAAATCTTAAAATTTGGCCATGCTACAACACCACGGCCACCGGCATGCCACCATGCCACAGCCACTGGCATGCCACCGTTCCACGACCACTTGCATGCCACCATGCCACGGCCACTTGCATGCCACCATGCCACGACCACTGGCATGCCACCGTGCCGCAACCACTGGCATGCACCGTGCCGCAACCACTGGCATGCCACCATGCCCAAGCCACTGGCATGCCACCGTGCCGCATCCACTGGCATGCCACCGTGCCGCAAACACTGGCATGCCACCATGCCACGACCATTGGCATGCCACCGTTCCGCAGCCACTGGCATTCCACCGTTCTGCAGCTCCTGTCATGCCACCATGCCACAGCTACTGGCATGCCACCATGCACTACTATTGGCGCCACTTCGACTAGCCAAAACGAGCCTAGCATCACATATGATATTTACCTACGGCGAGCCTCTCAATTCTAAACTTGCCACACGGAGCAAAGTGCTGCAAGTTTTCCACGAAAACACTCGAGACATCAAAACATGTCACAAACTGGGGGATACTCATCAGGGTATTGGTCTGGAGGTTTACAACATGCGGCGTGCAATACGCCCGTTACAGAAAGTGTCATAAAGCGGGCGGTTAGTAATGGCAAGAAATAATGGTGTAAGCGTATCCTTCATTATGGGAACATAAATTCCAGGCATTACCCGTTACTCCTTTCTTCCACCACTCAATCGTTTCCATTTCCCATGAGACCAGGGCACGTTTTGTTGCAACTTGTATAAATAGGTCTCACCTATTTTCCACCAACAACAAGTTTTGGTCAGGAGAACAATACAACATCCAAAAATCATCTGATAGCTTCTTCATCCATCTAGCCAGTTCTGATACAAGTCACAAAACGCCCACACTTCCAGAATCAACTATTCTGGTCTCAACATTTTCTTCGCTTCCCTCCCTAAGACCAACCCTTCTCCTTCATTTTGTGACCGAAGCAAGCCTGGAACGATCATTTCTTGGTTTAGGCCAGGATTGTACAGATTGATCTCTCGAATCAAAAGTACTCTCGTGCAGTACATTGTTTAGGTTTTAGATTCGTTTCTCACCCACACACCCAAAACTACCAAAATCAGCAGAAACGGTTTTCACCCGCAAACACTCCTGCATCAATCTTTTCGGGTGAAGAAGAGTTGAGCATGGTCGGGAAAATTTTCAAAAACTCTTCATAGATTCCTGGGTCAATCCTCTTAAGTTCCTCTTATGCGATCCATGTTCTTTCGCTAGATGGTTTTCGCAACCACTGACGAGTGCTCGATTGTATTGTATGCCTGTCCTTGAAACATCTTGATTAATATCCAGTACATCTTTAATCACTTATGCAGGTCCCTTTGAAAGTTATGCCACCTGACGACCTACTTCAAAAACCTCTCCATCAAATCCATTATAAGGATACAAATTGAAAACATTAAAGATTTGACTGATATGTAAACCCTCAGGAAGTTCTATTACATAAGCATTTGAACTAATTTTCTTAAATACTTTGCAAGGTACAAACTTTCTTGACTTGAGCTTGTGGTAGGTGCCCTTAGGAAATCTTTCTCGCCTCAAATGCACTAGAACTTGGTCTCCTTCTTCAAAATTCTGAACTCGCCAGTGGCGATTATCCACTATAGTATAGGAATCATTGCTTGCTCAAATTACAGTCCTCACTTTCCTCATGAACTTTCTTGATATGCCCAGCAAGGGCTTCTCCATCATCACTCGCTCGAGCATTTTGTGGTAGTGGAACTAGATCAAGCACATGTCGTGGTTGAAATCCATACACTGCTTCGAATGGAGTCTTTTGTGTGGTTCTGTTAACTGAATTGTTATAAGTAAATTCAACTTGGGGTATAGTAGCATCCCAAGTTTTAACATGATTACCCACAAGGTATCTCAATAGATTGCCTAAACTACGATTGACAACTTCTGTTTGTCCATCTATTTGTGGATGATAAGTGTTATAATATTTCAATTGAGAACCCAGTTTCTTCCACAAAGTCTTCCAAAAGTGTCCCACAAACTTGACATCTCTATCGGAAACAATAGTAGTCGGAACACCATGTAGTCTAACTACTTCATGGAAGAATAAATCAGCAACATGAGTAACATCCGATGTCTTAGAATAAGGAAGGAAATGTGCCATCTTAGAGAATCGATCCACTACAACAAAGATAGAATTGTAACCTTTGTATGTCTTTGGTAATCCCAACAAAAAATCCATGCTTAAATCGACCCAAGAGAGTGTTGGAATTGGTAATGGGTTGTGTAGACCGGTATTTTGTGAGTTTCCTTTACCCAGATGACAACTACGGTATTTTTTCAACATTACCTGAACATCTTTAGCCACTTTTGTCCAATAATGACGATCAGATACCATTTCCAAGGTCATGTCTCTTCCAAAGTTTCCTCCCAATCCATTACATGCAACTCTTGCATTACGTTTTCACGAAGGAAACCCTCTGAAATACACATTTGGTCACCTATGCATCCTATACAGACGATGAAGTAGTATTGCTGAATTGCTGAGATCAGCAACAACTCGACTGAAAAACGAATCAGTTGTATATTGATTTTTCAGCTCCTCAAAGCCTGTCACTTGAGTGTGCATTATCGTTAAGATCAAAGAACATCTACTCAATGCATTAGCCACCTTGGTTGACTTACCTGTTTTGTACTTAAGTGACAATGTGAATCCTTGAAGATAACCGCTCCACTTGGCATGTCGAGGATTGAGCATCTTTTGAGAGTTTAAGTACTTGAGTGCTTGGTGATCAGTGTACATCACAAACTCTTGGAAAGATAAGCAATGCTCCCAATGACGAATAACTTGAACTAAGGAATAAAACTCTAAGTCATAGGTCGGATACTCTAAGTACTTGAGTATGCATTACTGTTAAGACCAAAGAATGTCTATTCAATGCATCAGCTACTTTGACTTACCTGTTTTATACTTATTTTAAGTGGGAATGTGAATCCTTGAAGATAACCGCTCCACTTGGCATGTCAAGGATTGAGCAGTGCTTGGTGATCAGTGTATATCACAAACTCTTGGCAAGCTAAGAAATGCTTCCAATGACGAATAACTTGAACTAAGGCATAAAACTCTAAGTCATATGTTGAATAACGCCGCTTTGCATCTGTTAGCTTTTCACTATGGTAAGCTATTGGTATGCCCTCTTGACTAAGTACACCTCCTATAGCCACATGTGATGCGTCACACTCTATTTCAAAGAGTTTTTCGAAATATGTTAAGGCAAGAACTGGTGCCTCCGTCAAGAAATTTTTGATCTTCTCAGAGGAAAGACTTGATGATGTTTACCGATTGAAGGTAGTTCCCCTTGGATATTCGGTAATTGGAGTCATCACAACACTGAAATCCTTTATACATCTTCTGTAGAAGGATGCCAGACCATGAAAACTACGAACATCACTAATAGATTGTGGTGTTGGCCATTCCCTTATAGCTTCAACCTTTATTTGGTGATGAACAAACATCTCAAAGAGGTATGGAATTCCTATAAGTAGTGATGGTTGTTTCTCTTGAAACCCATCAAAAACATCTGTTTTCTTCTTCTCTAATAACAACTGCAAAATCTTATACAGTGTGTTATAGGTCGGGTCAAGGAAGTACAATCCTTGAATTCATTTACTGTGTTAGTGCTTCATTGAATCCTGAAGGCATAATTCGAGTAGCCTGTTGTACTCACCAATTAATTTGGAAAGGTTGAATTATTTTCTAAATGAACCAAAAGAGCCTTGAAGTCATGGATACACCATTCTTCTGTTCGTTTTTCATCCTCTAGTCTTAACGCAATTTTCCAACATGAATTTGGTTCAGTCTTTTATTTATTTCATCAATTATTTCCGATATGTACCAAGGATGAGTAGTAGGATAGACAACGAATAAAGGTAGATTTTATGAATTAGTTTTTAAAATCAATTTAGGCCAATATCTTTTCCTTGCTATTCAGTTATTAAAGTCGTCGTAATTCCCAATAGTTGCGCCAGAGCCATCACAATCATTGCTTCCGAGTCCCTGCAAATAATACCTACACCCATAATACCCTGGTGACATCCAGCCACCCCATCCATGTTGTTCTTTATCCAAGCCATAGTTTACCTCAATTATAATAAGAAAAAGATAAAGCTAATCCTGCTAATCCATTTGGTTATGGGAACAAATTTTTTTAGGACCAAATGGTGATCTGGGTTGGATTGAATACTTTTTCTTTAGAACAAATCACGATTCTACCTAGCCACACTTTAGGTTTATTTCTTTTGTTAGGTCTCGACTTCTCTATTATGATCTTTCTAGTAGTTCATATAGGAGCTACTGCTGTTTCATTCCTATTCTTTATGATGATGTTCCATATTCAAATGGCAGCTCGTGGTGGAGTACTCTCTGGCAATTCGACTATTATTTCCACCTATTCTTGAGGAAGTTATCGGGATTTATAACAGATACTAAATTTTGCCTTATGGTCGACGTTGTTTTGGATCATCACCCCATGATTTTATCATTGTGTTACAGTAACATCCACAATATTATGAACCAATTAAGATTGAGACTCACAGAATGTTGATAACATTTTCATCGTTGTACAATCGAAATTTATGTTCGGAAAAATTAATAGTATGGATGGGGATACGTTTGAGATATATTTTTCTTTTATTTTGAGAAAATAAAAATGCACATTTCAATATGGGATTCACTTTCAAACAAGCAAGGCTGATTTTAGGAGCACTTTACAGCCCCCAGCAAGGCTGAATTTGTTGCACTTTAAAACACCGTAGTTAGGCTCATGCGCGAGAATGAAAGACTAGGCTCATCTTAAAAGTGAGCATGGGTCAAATCACTTAAAGTGCATACACATTTATACAGCTGATGAAGCATGGGCGCCGCATATCCTCAACCCAAGCTTTGGATATATGAAGGGTCAGTCCAACATTGTCCTTAAACCACAACTAGCAAATATGTAATTTTAAACCAGCTACTAGTTCTAGTTGCCTGACTGGACCTAAGAACCTAGTACTATCAAAACCATAGAAAATTCTAGCCATCGGCATTGTCGGTAACATATAAATATTCCACTCTATAGCACTAACTATCGAGCCATGAATGAACCAAGTTGAGCTCTTTTTGGTTTTTTAACCCCTCAATTCTCCAAGTAGTAAAATATACAAAACACAAAAAAACAAAAGATGTCCTTGAACAGTACAAGTAATTATACGTAGGGGCTTACACTTTCAAATCAAATAATGATTAGTATTAAATTTGATAGATAAAATGATGATGGCTTTTTGAACTCCCTTCATTATGATTATTGCATCATCAAAAAGTACAGTTTCAGGGTAATTATGCATTTTGGGTTAGTTACAGACAGCAAGTAATCATGTATTTACTTTTGACTAATCTTATCATCAATCATTACCCCTACTACTGCTTGTCTTTTTCCTTCTACAAAAACTATCTTCCAAGTGCAGTAGGATATGATACTCTACTAGGCAGTGGCCAAGTCTAGCAATGAAAATCAAGGGACAAATACCCCTCGCCACACAAATCGGGTACGGGGTTGGGGGATAAGTCGAATCAGTTGCTAGCTACCACTATGCCTATTGCCTATTGATGTGAATTAGTATCAATTTTGGGTCAAAAATGACTATAACTCGTTTTCTATATGAGTTTTGGTGTCAGTGTTTTGTTGGGAAAACTAGCCGGGTAAAGTTGGTATGCAATGGTAGGTGATAAGAGTATGCTCTTTTTTACACCGACAAATGATTGGTGTATTGGGGAGGAAATCCCGCGGCTGCACCATGTGAGAGAAGAAAAGAAAGATGGGCCCCACTTTTGACTCCATCCCTACAAATCTCTCCCAGGGCTGCCTAACAGTCCTTGGATTTTTTTAGGGTGCAGATCGCGGTACACACGTTCCGTGTGTATCATTTCCGTTTTTGCACTTTGATCTGTGAGCGGTCAGTGTCTCTGCAGTGTAACTATGGCAATGGGTCCTCACTACATAATAACCACTCTAGTTGCTGCATAGGCAAACAAAACAAGTCTATAGCCCTACGAAGATTAAAGACACTGACTAGATTGAGTTTGAAACTGTTGAATTGTTGGTTCTCCAGAGTCTAGAGTTTGAGCAGAGTCATTTCAGTTGTCAATTCATACTAACTAACACCTCATTGGCTAAGAGTGGATAGCTTAGAAAAGAACTACTTTATTTTGGATTCTTTGGACATATCCAAATTTTGAAATACTAGTCTTGAGGCTGGCTTGACCAAAATGCTGAGGAATCTGCGTAATTCTCCGTGATATCAGATGCCGGATACATAAAATGTTCCTCACGCAACAGCAAAGAGCCAAAGAAAGCTATAGCGCAATCTTATGAAGCCTTTTTTATCCCATGTCGGCCTTTTATATGGTGGGGGAAGGGGTGGGTAAGAATCGGAAGATTATGCACCAAGAATTCCATTTATCATACCTTTTGAAAATAGATTGGCCCTCAAAATTAGTGGAAACGGAAAATGGGTCATTTGTCCAAAATTTTTAAATCACGGTTTAAATGGGCGAGTAAAAAATAGTTTGGGTGAAATGGCAAAAAAAAATAATAGTAAGGATGAAAGCTTAAATTTAAAAAATAGCAGGATGAAACTTGATACATCCCGTGTAAATTAAAAATAAGAACAAATATTTGAAAATGGGCACGATGAAACTGGTTACATCCTTCCCATTTTTACAATTTTATCCATTTAAACAATATCAAAATCTAACTGTCCATTTCACCCAGAAATTGTTGATTTTGGTCTTTTTAACCAAATTTTGTGTAGTGGAAAAATACAAGTGGTCATGGGATTAAGATGCACCTCTGTGTATGCACCATAATCATTTTTAAATTTAGAGAGGAACTTGGATAGGCTAAATGCGTGATTAACTAGAAAAATAGATGTACGAAAATAAATTACTACCTCCGTTTCTGTAAAAAAGTGTTACTTTTACATTTTCAATTTGACCTATTTTTAGGCTAAAATGAAAAAAATAAAAGTAACACTTTTCCAAAAACGAAGGGCGTACGCCTCGACAGGTTAAGTTTTTTACTATAGAAAAAATGGTTTGTAAAGTTTTTGGAGAGGTTGTTTAGATTATTTTTACACGAAAATTGACTTTAACTTTGTGCATATTTATTAGTATTTTTATTCGATCGGTTAAGTAGTTATCAACTTATCGCGTTATTCATGTAGTATTATCCGTCTATTTAATAAAATCTAACATAATGGCCAAACATAGGTTAGAAAAGAGATTAAGATAGCCAAACATTCACCAGAGAGTGTGTAAAAAAGTTGGATTCAATCGGATTAGGACTGGGAGGAATGTTTTGAGTTTTTTTGACCAAGCTTGGCAAAAGTTGTACCCAGAATTTCACTTGTGTGAAAATCATCAAGAATAAAAGTTCCAAAGCAACGAAGTCTCTCCCAAGAATTGATTTATGCTAAACTTTTCAAAGTAGTAGTTAATTTCGAAAAAGATCATAGCTTTCTGCGTGTTTTCTTCTATGGAAAACATAAAAATGAGCTACATTTTGTAATCAAAGCAAAATAATATCATCAAAACCTGCAGACATTTCCCCTTTTTTCTTCTTCCTTTAAACGAAAACAATATCTTTTAAAAGTACTTCACCAATTAAAAGAAGTGCTTCCTATAATCCCTACTTCCATTACTTCTTGAACCCTTTATTAAGTGGTATGTCTCTTTTCATTCTCTCATTCATGTAATAATGTAGTAATGTACTACAAAATTCCATCTTCCTTTTAGTAATTTCTAAAGCATATGCTCCTCTGTCAATCTACGAAACAAAAAAAAAAAAACAAAAAAAAGAAGAAATGGATTATAATTTCTAAATTTTCTCATTACTCAAGAAAAAAATTAGGTTGTGTTTTGTGCTTACCAATCGTCATCATTCATTGAGAAAGGAGCCTTAGAGTTTGTGCGCTTAAATTTGTTAAAGAGTGAATTCTGTTTTCACTAATTGTTTAGTTGTTGAGTTTTTGTTTTGAATTTTAAAATGGTTCATAAGATTGAGTTGATTTGTGGGTTTCGTCCTTGAATGAATTAAGAATGGCTTATGGAATTGGATTTTAGTTAAGGGACATAGGGAATAATATATAGTCTCGGGCTCTCAAATCTGAAAACAGGTAACGGTGTTATTCGGATAGGATTTGTTTTCCTGATTAAATATGTAGTTTAGACAATTATTTGTACGGACAGTAATTTGCTAATACGACGTGATTATAATTGAATCTAGAGTGGCATGTTGAAAAACCAGTCCTCAATAGATGGGGGAGACTCAGGCGGCCGACTCTAAACCACCTTAAATTCTTGAAACAGGAAAAACAAAAACAAAAAACAAAAAACAAAAAAGTCACTATATCTTTAGCTGAACGCCGTGAATCAGTTGGTACTCGCCAGAAGTGGAAATTTCCGATCCTCTCTCTTATATAAACCCATCAATGAGATGGTATATATCTCTAGCCCAAAATCTAAGATGTACGGTTATGATTAGTAGTTTTAGATTAAATATAGATTTTCAAACTTTCAGCATGATTATATTAACCTTTGTCCATTATGTACCATTAATAAAAAGAAAATCAAAAGAAAAAAATCATTAATTTATAGTCAAATAATCATGGGCGTATTTGTGAGATGGTCGTTAGTTGTATTTGAATTATTGACCCATTAATTAGGCTTAAATAATGATTATTAAGGTTTAAATAAGGATAATAATGACAAATATTCCGTTACGTCATGTCATGGCTATACCTAATATACTTGTCGTGGTAGCACAAATTACTCATAATAACCAACACCGTCTTCCTTACTCAACTTAACTTATTGAGTCTTGTCCCTTTTTCCTAGTTTTTTTTTTCTCTGTTTTTCATCACATTTCATGTTAAAACAAAAAAACAAAAGAAATCTATCACACTTTCCTAGTACTTTTGTGTTTATCATTCATTATTAAGTTTATGAGAATCGTTCAGTTGATCATCTCTTCACGGATTATGTACTTTTTTATTGTTTTGGATCTTTAAATGCGATCATATCTCTAAGTACTGCGAATTTTCCAATCCACATCTGCGGATGTTGATAATGAACTGGTAGATAATTGCAATTTTCACTAGCTATGAAATGTGAAAATTACTAGTTTCATCATTAGTAGCTTGTGAAAACAAGAATTCGCACCCGTTAATATTTCTATTGAAAAGTTCAATTTTCACGAGTGTAAGAGTGAACAATACTCTTTTTCACATGCTTTTTTGAGTGATAATTGTAATTTATGTGGTAATTGCGATTTTCATAAAATATAACTGGTAAAAATTACAATTATCACTTAATTGTGAAATCTGGAGTTTTAGTGATGTGATTACTGGAAATCCAGCAACACAGCCAAATGGAGAATATGCAAGATCTAAGACATAATAAACACTAGAACTTAAACTTATTTATTAATCTCAAGCGAAATACAAGTTACACTCGTAGATTACAAGGAAACCCTAATCCCTTCTCCCAGCCTATGAATTACAAGGAAACCCTAACTCTCTCTCTCTCCTATGCTAGACCTTTTCCTCTCCAAAAGATCTCTCCCTTTATATTGTCCAAAGGTCTCTATTTATAGGCCTAAGCAACCTTAGTGGCATACATCTCATATCATCTCGCCGAGGTTACTTTATGCTTCGCCCGGAGCATATTCCATAAAGTTTTTCCCCACCTTTCACTGACTTCACGTGGTCTTGTCGGGACACCTGTCCTTTTTCTTGCGCCATACTGCTCCTACTTCGCGGTTTATCTTCTTCGCCAAGTAATCTTTTCGTGGCTTCGCCTTAGTATCTTGATGGTCCTTCTACTTTATTCGGGGTGGAGAGTTATCTCGCGCTTGGGATTTGTATTTCGCCTTCTGATGTTGACTGATTTGACAGGTCACTGACACGGATCTTTGATTAGGATTTCTTTACCTTACTTGGTATGACACGTGGAAATCCTATTTCGTGTACCTACATTTTGCATTTTCTTATTTTGTCCAAGTTGCTGCGAGGATGGAATAAGAATCGTTTCAGTTTCCTTAACCGTCACGTTCTCCATACCCATAATTCCACGTGGCCACGTTCCCTGGGTAACCGTCCGTCATCGGTCACCTTTACTTCGATCATGCCGCTTCCCGGTTTTACCGGTCCCTTATTCTTGCTATAAATACACTTCTCCACCCTTACTTGAGTTTCTTTTCTGCCTCTTCCAATCTCTGATCTTTTCTTGTTTGATCCCTGCTCTTACTTTTACCTTATTTTCCCGAAATCCTCTACTTTCTTCATCACCGTGTCTCCTAAAGGTGTTTCTGCATCTGCTTCACTTAAAACTCTCGAGGAATTTCAAGCCGAGCTCCAGGAGTTAGGTTTAACCTTAACTCCAGCTGTTGATTCTTCCCCAGATCCCGCTGTTCTTGCTACCCAAGAGATGGAACTGAACTACCGGTGGCTTGGTTCGGACACTTGGTCTGCTGATAAGGTGATAATCTCTCTAGGTCAGTTGAGAGCAGGAATATCTTTCCCCTTGTATGATCCTTCAAACCCCACTTTCTTGGAGATTCTCGGTAGGCTGCAGTGCGGGGTTTTCCATCTTACTGGTAATGCGATTCGGATCGCCAACGAGTTCAAAGTTCGTTCTCGCGATGGTATCTCGCAAATCCCTTCTTCAGCGGACGAATTTGATTCCTTGGATTTCAACATAGACTCTTTCATGGACAACTATTCAGCTGTGTTTACAAGCACCATGGAGCATCAAGAGTGGGGTCTTGAGCTTGTTAGGAAGGTGGTTTCTTCCCCCATTAAGAAGCTTCTACTGGATGTGGATTCCCAACTTCGTCTCTTTGTTGATGACTGGGCGAGGTTTCCTTTAGTAGTTGGCGGTCCCTTCGTCTGGGGTTACGACGAAAAGAGCTTTCCTCGTAATGGTCCCCTTCCCAGACATTGTTACCTCGCGGGATGTGATCCCTGGAGACTTCGCTGGAATGTTCCTAGCGAGGTATGATTTTTCCTACTGCGATTTGTATCATTTGGAACTATCAATTGTACTTATGTTTCTCAATTCGTTTTAGTATGTGATGCCTGCTGCTGGATTTGTCAAGGCGCGACAGGATAAGAAAGTGGTTGCTAAGAAGACTCCCTCTGAACAGGTATCATTTTCGTCTGTTGTTAGCGATTTTGTGATAATTGTCCATCCTGACGTCATGCTTCTTCGCAGGGAGAACTACCTACTTCTGGGGTACCCAAGGGTCACAAGAAATGTTCTCATCCTACTCCTCCTCCTTCTTCTCAGGTACCATCCTTATCGCCTTTTATTTGTAAATTTTAGCCTTTTTGGTTTTTAACTTTTGACTTCGCAGACGAGTGCTCCTCCGTCTGGTGCATCTAAGAGGCCGCGAAATACCCTGGATGTGGGTGCCTTAGCTGCAATACAGCCCTCCGTTCTCCCTGGTCGTCCTGTTCGCACTAAGAAACAGTCCCCTTCAGTTAATGCTTCTGCCCCTCCTAAAGAAGCTGATTCTGTAACCCGTTCCAAGGTCGCTGATTCTCCTGTTCAGCCAGGAGTTAAACAACCTAAGAGTTCTCCGAAGTTACTTCCCTCTGGCGAGAAGGGAAAGCAACCTGTCCGGCCTGTAATGTCAAATCCTCTCTTCGACCCTGACATGCAATTCCTTCGAGGTATCTACCACAAGGCTCAAGAAGATCCGACTATGAGATCTCGTGCTTTGGAGTCCTTGTTCGCCTTTGTTTCTGGCGACTTCCTATCCTAAGACTCATCTGCGCTTTTGAGTGCTTCAATGAATCTGTCTCTCCAGCAGCACTATTCCTTGATGAACCAGGTGATTTCTTTGTGCCTTTTCTGCCATTTTTCCTTTTCGTCTCCGAGATCTATTTTCCGAGTTCAAGTTTGCTTCGCAGGAAGTCTACCGTCACATGGACACCCTCGTGGAAATTCGGCTTGTTCGTGAGATGGATAGGAAAGATGAAGCTAAAATCAAAGCTTTATCGGAGGACCTTCAGAAAGAAAAAGATCATTCCCGTAAGCAAGGCCAAAAGATAGAGAAGCTTTTGAGTAAGTTCTTTTTTTCTTGGACGTCCCTCTATTATTCTTGCCTTTGCTTCCATTATTTTCTTATTTTATGCTTCGTCAAGCTCGATGCATGCAACGTCAAATGAGCGCCGACGGAGCTTCCTCCTCACTGGAAGATATTTGCGCTGAGATGGTAAACCTTACAACTCAAAATGATATTTATGTTTCTGAGAACTCCATCCTTAATGAAAAGGCCGGGACCCTTTGTTTGCAAGTGGACCGTCTGTCAGTTGAATGCTCCCGTAATGAGGAACTGAACCTCCATCTCCACAATGACAACCGGCGTCTTAAGTCAGAGCTTCAAAGGGTCTCTAATTCTCTTACTACCTCGCGGAGCCTCCATTCTTCTTCGATATCCAACTATAAGAAACTGGAGGAAGATTACGATCGAGTGATCAAAAGCAAAACCGAGCTCGCAGCTACTCTTCGTACGTCTCGGAACACTGTGGATGGTCTAAACGAGGAGGTTGATTGTTTGAAGAAAAAGGTGGAACTTTTGCAAGCTCAATTATCCACTTCCTCTCGTCCAAAACCTGCGAAATCCTCTCCTCCGATCAAGCATGCAAGTCTCCGTGGAAAAGGCGCTCTCGCCATTCAGTCTGACAAGAGCACTTTAAAATCCCCTCATGGTGAAGGTTGGGATAGAATGTATCATGAGTTATGTGTTCAACTTGAAGATTCCAACCTCAAAGTTGCCAAGCTCGATCATCTATACTCTGATGTTCAGAGTACTTTAAATACTACTATCCTTCAGGCGGAAGGTAGTTTTAGGTGTATTATTATCTTTGTTTGACCCGGCTTACTTCCTTGTTTCTAATGTAGTTTCTCCTATCTTCGCAGAATCAAATGAGCGTCATAAGAGTCAGGTCCTTCGTATCACCAGGGAGAGACTGAAGCTCGTGGTGACGTTTCTCGTCTTAATGAGGAGATTGAGAGTCTAAACGATAATATGGACGAGATCATCGATTCTTCCAAGAAGGTAGCCAAGACGGCCTGCAAGAATACTCAGAGCTATTTGGTTCCACTCTTCAATGACTATTGCGCTGAGCATGGCATTCCTCCTCCTTCTTTTCCTTTGGAAATTTTTTTCTGATGATGAGAAGCCTCAGGATGAATCTGCTGATCCTACCAATGAGGAATTGTCTCTTGATGACGACGAGGAACCAAAAGTTGACACCGCAAAGGACAATGAGGGGTCCAAGGGAGCTTCTACTAGCATTACCGAGGCAGGCGGAGAGATCCCTGAGTCAACCATCATCGATAGTGCCATTCCTCAGTAGTAGTTTTAGTTTTGTCTTCTCTCGTCTCAGATTAGTGTTTTATAACCAATAATTTTTTTATGGGCGCTCCCAATCTTGGGGGGGGGGAACACTTTATTTTGGGAATCATCACATTTAATGATATTATGATTCTGTTTTATCAAGCGTGCATTTATTTGATTTCCGCCATTTGCCTCAAGTATATATTGACCATGGAAACTCTCAAAATAATAGTGAAGCCTTTAAGTATATACTTGCCTTTTATTCTTTTGCGAGTTTTCATCTTCGTTTGTGCCTTCACCTTTCAAATCACCCTCAGTTCCGGATTTCTTTCTTCACTCATCCCTGTTGCCTTTTGCTTTTCGGCGAGGTTGAGAATGCCAATTTAAAAGAGTGAGGAGCACTGGTTGCTAAATTATGCGCCTGGTCTTAGTTTTTTACTTCAGGTTCTTTCTTGCCCTGTCATGTAGCCTTAGATTGTATCTTAAGCGCTTTGTAGTTTCGTGCGGATAATGCCAAAAGAACAAAAAATATAAAAGTATATACTTGCCTCTTGTTCTTGTTGGCATTATCCAATCGAGACGAGATGGTTCTGAGAATGCTCTTTATAACTTTGTTGTTTTAGTAGTTGTGTCTATTTCTTGCTTACGATGTCTTGTTGCGCCTCCTAATTATGGTCTTATTGCGCCTCACCCTGTTTTTAAGGGTATTACTTCAGCGAAGTCTCAGGCGCTTGCTATTTTTGCGAATAGCAATCCATCAACCTCTCCTTAACATTTTTGATAAGTTTTCTTTCTGCGACAATATAACAGGCCTATCTATTCCCATGAATAGCAGCCCCATGACGTTGCCGTCTTTTTTGGTCACACAGCTCCCTAATCTAGAGGGTGCCATCCCTTTATATTCCCCCTGAGTGCCCCTTCAAGGAGGTTAACCCTAACATGCATGTTGGTCTCCTCCCATTCGGTTATTACTACATTCAGTTGTTTTCGCGACTTCTTATCTTCTTCGCTGATAAGGCTCGGAGTTACGAAGTCACACCCTAAGTGGGGTTTCTTTGGGTCGAGTGCATCGTAGCTAAGACTTGCCAGACGGACATGGCTGGTAACGCTCCAGACGTCTCAGGCTCCCGCAGCTCAGCCGAATACGTCGGTGCCTTGGTCATATTTCTGCACCCCTTATCGAAGGCCATCATAAAAGGTACCCTCAGCGGATAGGTCTTATCATTTCCCCCAGCTTTCTTCTTGAGAGTTTTCCACGACATGCGCTAGGTTTCTGCCTCTTGCATTTCCATGCGAACTAGGGTGCATGCCGTGGATTCCCAGCCTTCCTAGGCGAAGGTTTTAAGTTTCCCTAGAAACTTTTTATTTCATATTCATTATTTTCCTCCTAATCTTAAGGTCTTACTGTCTTTGGTTACTCGGCGAATCAATATTTCATCAAATTTTTATTGCTATGCTCTTGAAAATTGAGTACATCGATCGTTTCATTTTTATCATCAAAATAAAGCTAGTACATTTATCTTATATCATTGTATCTTTCATATTCTTCTTCCATACGAATGTGCTCGGCTTGGTATTTTTTCAACTCCTTCATTTGTACTGCATTTCTTATCTTGAATAGTGCGGAAAATAACGGCTGCCCGGTTGATAAAGCGTAGATGAATGATCGCACCAACTCCTCTTCCGAGATTCTTCCCTTCAATTCTTTGCATACTTCTTCCCATCTTGCGACGAGACTTCGCAAACTCTCATGTTCCTTTTGCCTTAACGAGAAAAACGCTGCTATTTCTGGCTTGCACGGTTCATTCTTTGAGCATTTGTTTACCATTTGCAAATCACTTTCTCTCCTTTCCTTGGGTATATTGTTTCTTCCTCGAGTAACTGCCATTGATTGTTGCATTCGATACTCCCTTTTCCTGAATTCTCTTCTGCTGCTTTCTATGGCCTTCTTCAAGTCTTCTCGCTCCCTTTGCTCACCTCGTCCCAGGCCTTCTCGTTTTCGCGTGTAATGTCTTTCTTTAGTTCGTGCTTCTCCCATAGCATATCTCTCCTCCTGCATATTACTATCTACCTGCTTCCTTTTCAAATGATTATTTCTGATGATCAACTTCTCATTTTCCCTTTCTAACCTTATTCGTTCCCTGACCAGATCCTCTTTCCTTCGCCTCTCTTGATAAAGTTCTTCCTTTAAACGGGCCATCTCCTCGTCTTCGCGACTTTCTTTCAATTTATTCTGTGAATTTTGTATTTCAACGCTTTCCTCGGCCTCTTGTCCCTGTGCCTTTTCGCCTATTGACCGGTTCATCTTCCCTCCTTATCGTGGAATTTGCTTCTCCTTTGTCGTGGGAGTTTCCTTTTTATTCTTTGTCATTTCATTTCTTTCAGCAACCTTCCCCTTCTTGGCCTTTCCACCTTGTTTTTGATTGACCTGGCCTCCTTCCTATGGAATTGCGTTATTATCTTCCTCGATATGAATTTTTGCTTCATTGGTTTCCTCCTCATCCTCCTGCGTTCCGCTCAGTTCTTTGCTTGACTCTATCGTAAATACTATCAAATGTTCGGCTCTTCTTTCTTCGCTGACTTTGTTACTTTGTTCCATCTTCTTTCTTAACTTCTCCTCGTAGTTATGCATGTCTTTTTTATACATTCTTTTGCGTATCTCAGATCTCCTCTTATCTCGCCGATTCCGTTTGGCATTGGGAACCGGATCGCCTGGTGATATGTCGACGCAACTCCCTTTATTCCATGTATCCAAGGCCCCCCTATGAGAGCATTGTAGGGAGAATCGACATCTACGACACAGACTGTGACCTTTGTCTCTAGTTCGCCAGCGAGAATCTTCACGGTTAGTTCCCCCTTCGGCTTAGACGCTACCCCATTAAACCCATATATGTTATATGTAGAAGGTACAAGATCCGAGTCCTTGTATCCCATGGTCCTAAAGGTATGGTAAAAGAGGATATCGACTGAACTCCCAGTATCAACTAAGATTCTGTCTATTTCCCAAATTCTCCTTTCCTCGGCTTGCTCTTCCTCCCATCTGGAATATTTTCCGAATCCCAAGGTCACGACCAGAGGATTTGTGTGCAAAATTTCACCATCAGGTGCATCCTTCGCCGAGAAGGTTATCTCCCTCTTCTGCCATTCCTCTAGAGGCTCTTTCATCATGACGCTGAATATTTCGTTTCCCTCGAAATCCCTCTTGTGTACTCTTTTAAGCACATTGTCATGAAAGTCTTGGAGACTTCTTGCCGCGTGAATTATCGAATTACAGTTTAATTGTTGCTTTCCTTGGTCTATCTCGATCCGGTATATTGGCTGATTCTCACGAGGTGGCGGGGGTGGCACATAACCCTCTAAGAAATGCACGAGTTTCCCTTGGTCTATCAAGCGAAGTATAATTCGCCGAACATTCCTGCAATCACCTGTTTGGTGTCTATGAAAGGGATGATACTTACAAAATTCATGACTTCGAGATCCTGGTGGGGGATCTCTTCCGAAATTTGGTGGGGGCGGGATTTCCTCCGTCAGCACTATTGCCTCCCACACGTTTTCCACAATTGTGTTAAGTCGTGGGAGTTTCACATCTTCAAAGATTGGTCCATTGGGCCACCTTTCCCCGTATCTGGGTCCCTGATTATTCCTAGGTTGTTATCCCATATTGTAGCTTCGTGGCTCATGATTTCTTCGTTTTGACTCCTCATACCTTTGTTGATCAATCCACTCCCGATCTCCACTCGAGAAGGCCACAAGCTTCGTTGGGACGGGAACTGCTGGATCTCCCTTTCCTCGCCCGAGTTCATCCTCTACTGCGTGCACAGTCCTTGGTAATAGACTAGAATTCCCTTCTTTCGCTGGGTCCAACGTCATTTCGCTGACCTGCCTCTGCTTTTCCTCCAACGCTATGCATTCCTCCTTGTACTCCCTCAGCTCATTCATCGTTATCGAGTTTCGAATAATGAATATATGTGTGTACAACAGGTCCGTTGGGATCAAAGTATTCACGAACGCTAAGATGAAGTTTCGTTCATCAACTCTCCCGGCTAACTCGCTGCACACTATTCTCCATCTCGTGACCAGCCCCCACAAGCTTTTTGTTGGCCTTCTCCTCAAGTTGAACAATGTCTCTATCCCTGGTCTCAACAAGTTGTTGCTTATGTACGTTGTCAAGAATATCCTTTGCAAATCTTTGAATGATGATAATGACTTTTCCGGGAGTCCATCGAACCAGGCTAATTCCTCCCCTGTTAAGCTCGCGGGGAAATATCGACAAAGTACTGCGTCATTTCGGCCCCATTGCATCAGCGAAAGGGTATATTGTTTCAAGTGTTGCTCTGCACTTTCCGATCCACTGAATATGCTTGCAAGCGTTGGTAATACGCATTTCTCCGGGATGTCCGTATGTATGATCTCATAGGTGAATGGCGATTTATCTGCTTCCTCTATTGCTTATGCTAACTGTACTCTTCCACCTCTCCGTGAGTTATTAATTAAATCCCTCATGTCTCTCAACTGGTTCAGGAATTCTTGGTTCAAGTTTCCTTCATCCTTCTCATGGTGACGGCCTCTCATCGCGCTAATCCTTCATTCGCTTGGTCGTCGCCTTTCCTCCTCGTCTCGGATAAGGTTCGCCTGACGTTGCAGTTCGTCCTCCTGCCTCTGTTCCTCCTCATGTGTCCGCCTCTGATCTTCCCATTATGAGATCTCCAGTGCTCTTCTCAAGCCTCTTTCTTTGTCTTCATTCATTCGTTGTCTTCTTCTTCGTCCTCCTTCATCTTCCTCGTGGTCATATCTCCTTCGCTGCAGTTCATCTTCCTCCAAAGATACAGTGTTTCCTTCCAAATCTATGGCATTCATCTCCACGTTTTCGTTAAGTTGCCGGTTTTTTTGCCTCAACCTAGCATTATGCCTTTCCAACTGCACTTGTTGTTCCGCCAAGTCCCGGTCCCGTTCTCGTTCACGATGGAGCGTCTCCCTTAGCTGGTCCAACTTCATATTTTCTTCTCCGATATTCTCCTCCATCTCCTCGCGAGTCATCTCCTCCTCGACAACGGTGTATGTATCAGATGTGTGCACTGAACCTTACATGAGGCCATCTTCCTCCGTCTGCCGCTGGTTCTTTTCTCGTCTGCCTCCTACAGCTGATGTTCCATCCCGTTCCATCCTTTCCCTCTTATCTGCCAATCGTTTGCTTTTCCTTACAGCTATCACATGCGCTGCTCGATATGATGTTCTATCCATCAACCTATCCTTATTTCAATATCAACTGAACTTTTCCAACCCTAATTATCTATATCTCCTATTTTCACAACCTCCCCCTCCCTGTTTCGAGCGCCAAAATGTGATTACTGGAAATCCATCAACACACCCAAATGGAGAATATGCAAGATCTAAGACATAATAAACACTAGAACTTAAACTTATTTATTAATCTCAAGCGAAATACAAGTTACACTCGTGGGTTACAAGGAAACCCTAATCCCTTCTCCCAGCCTATGAATTACAAAAAAACCCTAACTCTCTCCCTCTCTCTCCTATGCTAGACCTTTTCCTCTCCAAAATATCTCTCCCTTTACATTGTCCAAAGGTCTCTATTTATAGGCCTAAGCAACCTTAGTGGCATACAACTCATATCATCTCGCCGTGGTTACTTTATGCTTCGCCCGGAGCATATTCCATAAAGTTTTTCCCCACCTTTCGCTGACTTCACGTGGTCTTGTCGGGACACCTGTCCTTTTTCTTGCGCTCTACTGCTCCTACTTCGCGGTTTATCTTCTTCGCCAAGTAATCTTTTCGTGGCTTCGCCTTAGTATCTTGATGGTCCTTCTACTTTATTCGGGGTGGAGAGTTATCTCGCGCTTGGGATTTGTATTTCGCCTTCTGATGTTGACTGATTTGACATGTCACTGACACGGATCTTTGACTAGGATTTCCTTACCTTACTTGGTATGACACGTGGCAATCCTATTTCGTGTACCTACAAGTGAGCCGGTGATAATGACCATTTTTTCACAAGATGCAACTGGTACAAACTTGTGAAAATTATAATTGACGGAAAAAATGTGAAAACTACAATTATCATTGTGAAAACTAGAATTTTCACTTTCAAAAACTAAATAATTAATTTTCATGCGGTAATTTTGGTACGATAAGCATAAAGTGTTTTTAGTGATTAGTTTTGGAGAGTTTCTTCAATAATTAATTAATGGGAGATTTTTAAGGAGTTATTTTAGGAGAGTAAAAAGGGAGTTAATTTAGGAGATTTTTTAGGTCTTTTATCATGGTTTTTGCTAATATTTTCCTTTTTGTTTTTTTAAACTAATTTGATTAAATTAGTAAAAGGTTTTTTGTTTTATTTTTCCAATAAAATTAATTAGGTTAAAAGGTCACTATAGTAAAACTAGATATTCTAAAATTAATTTTGGGTTTCTGATATAGGGTATCTTGACAGTGGGCTCTTAATATAACGGTAAACTTAGTTGAACTTTAAATGTCAGTTAGGCAGATTCAGCTGCGCTTTGAAACCCCAGATAGGGTCATGGGCGAGCATGAAAGAATAGGCTAGGCTCATGACGCTCTGAAGCATGGCCAGCATGGGCGCCGCGTATCCTCTATATATAATAAATGAAGCGGCTGTTTAACTTGGTACTTAAACTAACAGATATCCTTGAACAGTACAAGTAATCATGCGTAGGGGCTTAAACATCAAATCAGTAATGAAAATTTTGATAGATAGGATTATAGTAATGATGATGAGCTTTTTGAACTTAGTTACTTATATTATGTGCCTTGGAGAATGCAAATATGTATGGGTTTTTAAACTTCTCTTTACAAATACATTCTCGGATGATGATGGGTAGTTATAGTTATTACAGTAATCATGTATTTACTTTTGACTAATAATCATTACCCTACTACAAACAAACACAAACCTTCAAGCGCAGTAATAAACTAGTTATCCATACTAGGCTACTAGCAGTCAGCAGTCTAGCAGTTGTCGAGTTTAGCAATGACAATGGAGGGGTGATTGTCCCTCGCTTAAGAAATTAGGTACTCGTGTAGTTATATGATATCTCATTTTCTAAATGAACCGATGTGTCACTGCTTTTATGCGCGGGAATCATTGACTCCGGGAAAAAAATGTTACACAATGGTCGGTGATAAGAGTATGTCTTTTTTTTGTGCATTATCGTCTGTCAGCGGTCAGTGTCTTTGGGGTATAACTAACTATGCCAATGGGTCCTCACTACAGAAATCATAAACCACTCTGGATGCTTCATAAGCAAACAAGTCTATATAGGCTATAGCCCTAGAAAGAGTAAAGGCACTGAATAGACTGCGTTTGAATTGTTGGCTCTCCGCGAGTCTGACCAGAGAGTCATTTCAGTTGTCAAGTCATACTAACTAACACCTCACTGGCTAACAGTGGATAGCTTAGAAAAGAACCACTTTCGTTTGGAATCTTGGACATGTCCACTTTTTGAAATGTTGATTTATTAGGTATGTATTTTTTCTATTACAATCAGGATTTCAGGAATTTTCGTGATTCTGCTCGATATCAGACGCCGGATAGATTGAAATCCCCCTCACCCAACAGCAAAGAAAGCTATAGCGCAAAAACAACTAAGGCCGTATATTTCCTTTTTCCATGTCCGCTCTTTTCTATGGTGGGGGAAAGGGTGGTTAAACGTTAAAGTCAGTTGGATTACACGTTTATATTCCCTCAGTTTCAAAAAATAAACTGGTTTCATGTGTAATTACGGAAGGGTGGTTAAACGTTAAGGTTACGTGGATTCTATGTTTATATTCCCTTTATTTCAAAATAATAAACTGATTTCATGTGCAATCACGAAGGAAGTGTCTTTTCCAAAATAGGAGAGCATTCTTTTAAATGCACCTTAAGCATTTCTTTAATGAGATGCCACGCGCTGAGTGCAGGTTAACTAGAAAAGTGAATGTTCAAAAATACACCATATCGCCATCAATAAAATTCAAGAAAAATGTTTTGGCCAAGTTTGGCAAAAGCTGATCCCGTAATTTCCTTTTGTGAAGCGACCAATAAAAGTTCCAAACAGAAATAAAGTCTTCTAAGAATTGATTTATGCTGCTAAACTTTTCAAAGTAGTAGTTGATTTCAAAAAAGATTGTTGCTTTCTGCATGTTTTTTTTTGTGGAAATCATAAAAATGAGCTACATTTTGAAATCAAAGCAAATACTAACATCAAAATCTGCAAACATTTCCCCTTTTTTCTTCCTTTAAACAAAAACAATGTCTTTAAAAAGTACTTAACCAATTAAAAGTAGTGCCTCCTATAATCCCTACTATTTCTTAGAGCAAATGCAGTGGTGCGAGTATAATCAAAGACCAAAGAGGAAAAAAAAGACCAAATTTTGGGTTTAGTCTGGTGTGTGACGCTACGATGGAAAGACTAAATTTGGTCAGACGTACATTATACGTTCGCCTGGTGTGGGGCGTGGACTATACCAACGCCTGGTATGGGACGGGAACTATACGTTCGCCTGGGTAAGAAAGATTCAAAAAAAAAAATAATAAAAAAGAAATAGAAAAAATGGGGCGGAGGTATTAAGCCCGCCCCATGCAATTTGAATTTGTAAAGAATGGGGCGGGGTATAATGCCCGCCCCATACAAAATTAAAAAAAAAAAATGGGGCGTAGACTTTGCGTACGCCCCATGTGGAGCGTAGACTATACCAACGCCTGATGTGGGCGTGGACTATACGTCCGCCCGGTGTGGGACGTGTACTATACGTCCGCCTGGTGGTGGGGCGTGGATTATACCAACGCTCGACTATATTTGAGTTTAGTTTTGGTCCCAGACCAAATATACTCTGGGTTTTAGTCATCGATCAAAATTTGATCGATAGTACGTTCCACTACGTCTGTTCAAAAGACCAAATATTTGGGTTTAATCGCCCACTGTGGACGCTCTTAGAAACCTTGCTACAGCCGGGACAACAGGGCTAGTCCAGATTTGGGACATGACGTGTCACAATGTTAATAGTGAAGAGGGGAATAACTCTAGCATTCTTAAGTACCCTTAGTAAGTGCCAGTGGTACGTCTCTTTTCATTCTTTCTTTCTTCCATTAATACAAATAATGTAATAAAAATTCCACCTTCCTTGTAGTATGTTCTGTAGCATATGCTATTCTGTCAACCAACACACCAAGAAAAAAAGATTATAATTTCAATTTTTTCTCATTAATCAAGAGAAAAAATTAGGTTGTGTTTTGTGTTAATCAATCGTCATCATTCATGGAGAAAGGAGCTTTAGAGATAATGGTTATTAACTACAACCAAAGCCCCATAAAAATTACTTAAATTTTGTGTGTTTTTTGTTTTTTTTTTTGTTTTGGTAAATGGGGTTATATTAAGTGACTATGATAGCTTAATTGGTGGAAAAAGAGGAATTTCTAGACTTTTTTAAAGTACTTTGGTTTGAATTTTGAAAAGAGAGATTATGCTTTCATTAGGACTTAGGAGAGGATTAGTGGTGCAATTAAGTATAACTAGGGTTTCTATTTAGTCAAATGAAGCATTAATCATTTTTTCTCAAAATCCACGATTCTTGGATTTGGATAACTTATTTTTTTATGGTGTGGAATTCAAATTCTAGAGGACCACTGATTGAAGTATATGGAATGAGGAAGGAGCTTATGTATTGATTGAAACGACTTTTTAGATGTCGGAAAATGGGTTTCTTTTGGTTGGAGAAATAGAGGCTTCATAACTTGACTACTAGCTAAATGACTTTTTGTCATTTGTCTCTAGTCTCAAATTTTGAAACAAAACGCAATGGGCAGGACATCTCATTAATAATTACTATGTTTTCATCAATTACAAGATTTCAAAGTTCATACACAACGTGTGAAGTGTGAAATTGAAACCTAGCTAACAATGGCCAATGGCAATGGCCGTAGGTTGATTTCTAGGCCCCTGATTTCAATTCAATATCTAGCTTCTAAGTTTAGGAGTTTATGAGAGGATCGGTGAACAAAACCATTTGACAAACGTTTTTGACAAAACTTGCCATCCATAAGAGCATCCACAGTGGGCGAGTATAACCAAAAATTTGGGATGAGATCGTAACACAGTGGGACGGAGTAAAGATCAAATCCCAACCAAAGATCAAATTCCAGACCAAATATGGTCGCGACCAAATCCCAAATTCTAATATAGTCGGGCGTAAATTTAAAGTACGCTTGTTGCTGGGCGTAAATTTAAAGTACGCTTGTTAACGGGCGGAGATTTAAATTACGCCCGATGAAAATTCAAATTAAATAAAAAAGAAAAAGAATGAGGCGGACTTTTAAATTACGCCCGATGAAAGTTACCAAAAATGGGGCGGACTTTTAAAGTCCGCCTGATGAAATTTTAATGGGGCGGACTTTTAAAGTCCGCCTGACGAAATTTTAATCATGTACCGTTGCGTCACAACACGGACTAAACCCAAAATTTGGTCTTTTTTTTGATCTTTGATCTTTGGTTTTGATCGCACCACTGCAGTTGCTCTAAGATCTTAAATATCAGACGATTCACATATCCGATGACTTCGCACGGAATTAGTTTTAGGGTGTGTTTGGCTTTAATTAATATTAGTAAGTGTTGATGGGAAAGACGATGCAACACAGAATTTCAATCAAGTGTATATATCTGCGGGATTTTGGTATGAAGCAAAATATGTTTTTATGTATTATACAATCATGATTAGTGCAATACAATGTGGATAGTGCTTGATGGGCAGTTTAGCTTAGTAACCATTGTGAGAGTGAAACTTTAGATTCAGGCTAAACAAAGATCACTTAAGGCTTAAAAATGTAGCGATTGTCTTGTTCATAACAACGAAAACACAAATTAAAGCTTCAATAGAAATCAGACTATTAATTTATTTATTTTTTTGCTCGATATCAGAGTATTAATTTTTCTATTGATCAATCAAGTTCTGAGATTTTTTACGCGGACCCAATTGATCAAGTTAGGAAATATATGATTCATCATCAATCAAAAAAAAATAAATATGAATCATATATTTTTTTACAACTTCCGTCGGATGTAATAGCTGATGAACGAAATAACAGGTAGTTGTGGAAGATGATTGGGCAGTTTTCGGATTTTATAAGAAGAATCGTCAATGGAGATATAAAGTTTAGCTAACATTTCTAAACCTAATTTGTTCACAACCAAACACTAGCCAAGCCAAGATTACATGCCATGTCATCAAAAATTTGAACCATCAGATACACAGGAGCTTATGATTGGTAAGTTTTGTTAAAAGGATTTGTCAAAACCTTTTGTTTATGGATCCGGACCGTATGACTAATTATTCTTGCTAACTCAAGTTAGCATAACAAGCTTATTTTTAGGAAGCCGCAATTAAGGAGTTTTAAATTGCAAGCTTTATTTGAGGGTTGAGGCCGCTTGCTTCTAAAATCGAATGAACGCAGTTTACATGATACTTTCCTTTTATGTAGAGAGAGGGCTAAAGCGGTAACAACAGATGAATGTGAGTCATGTGACCCCCCACAAAAGCAGTAGCATGGCCTTACTTGGCGTCATGCGAATTTTTGCATTTGCAGAAAGTATTAGAGCAAATTAAATTTCCGGCTGCTTGGTGTGCCAACAACAATCCGAATGGAAAAAAATAAATAAAAAGACTTTACCGTATCGGGGACACACCATCCAGAGTCCCTCAACAGATATCAATGCAACAACAACGATATTAGCGGGATGGGCAAGACCGGAACCGAACTGGACAAAGATCAGTACGGATGGGCTGTTAGGGGACATACGGGAATGGCGTGAGCAGGTTTTATTTGGAGATTCGACTGCTCAAACTGTGATGACTCTCGCGCAGTCTCTAGGAATAACTACGACGCTACTAGACGGAAAGTGGGCAATTCTATTAGCATCAAGGACAACAACAGAGAGACAATGGCCAAAAGTTACTTTGAGACAGATTCAGAAAATCTGATGCGCTTCTATTTAAAAGGAGGTTGAACCTCCGTGGTATGTTGCAAAGATGATTACCAAAATAAAGCAGAGAACGCGACAAATTCCTCATTGTACTATACAACACAACTATAGGGAAGAAAATCAGGCAATAGATGGTCTGAAAAACTAGCAGACGGAGGCCAGATAGAAAACTTATCAACATCAGTATGGGACCAGGAAATCCCACAGTTTATTAGCCAAACTTATGGCGCAGTAGATAGAAAACCATTGAAAATTCTAGCCATCAGCATTGTCGGTAGTATATAACTATTCCCCTGAATCTCCTCTATGGCACTAACTATCGAGCCATGAATGAACCAAGTTGAGCTCTTTTCGGTTTTTTAACCCCTCAGTTCTCCAAGAAGTAAAATATGCAAGAGATGAATATACAAAGGATGTCCTTGAAAAGTGCAAGTAATTATGTCTAGGGGCTTACACTTTTAAATCAGTAATGATTAGAAATAGATTTGATAGATAAAATGATGACTGCTTTTTGAAGTTTGAACTCTCTTCATTATGATTACATCATCAAAAAGTACAGTTGCAGACAGTAATTATGTATTTTGAGTTAGTTACAGCAGTAGGTAATCATGAATTTACTTTTGACTAATCTTCTCATCAATCGTTACCCTACTACTGCTTATCTTTTTCCTTCTACAAAAACTTTCTTCCAAGTGCAGTAGGATGCTCTACTAGGCAGTGGCCGAGTCTAGCAATGAAAATGAAGGGACAACTGCCCCTCGCCTCACAAATCGGGTACGGGGTTGGGGGATAAGTTGAACTACAGTAGTTGCTAGTAGCTACCCCTATGGCTATTGATGTGAATTAGTATCAATTTTGGGTCAACAGTGACTTGTGAAGTTATAGCTCGTTTTCTAAATGAGTAGTGGTGTCAGTGTTTTGTTGTGAAAACTAGCGGGCATTATCGACTCCGGGTAAAATTGGTACATAACGGTAGCTGATAAGAGTATGCTCTGTTTCAAAAATGCTAAAAATCCCTCGGATTTTTTCCCCAAAATTTTTACATCCCTATGTGTCAGCGTTTTATTGGCTCATTTTTAAAGCGGATCCCCTATTTTTCCCAGGTGGGGTAGGGTGAGGAAGAAATCTATGATAGATGGAGATGACGCATAGGAGTGTAAGAAGGTGGTGTATAGAAGCCGTAGATGGGGTAGCAGCTTCGGCTCTGTTTTGCACTTTGATCTGTGAGCGGTCAGTGTCTCTTCGGTGTAACTATGGCAATGGGTCCTCACTACACAATAACCACTCTAGATGCTGCATAGGCAAACAAGTCTATAGCCCTATAAAGATTAAAGACACTGACTAGAGTGAGTTTGAAATGGAATTGAAATTGTTGGCTCTCCGGAGTCTTAGAGTCTGAGGAGAGTCAATATCAGTGGTCAAGTCGTACTAACTAACACCTCATTGGCTAAGAGTGGATAGCTTAGAAAAGAACCACTTTAGTTCACAATCTCTGGACATATCCAAATTTTGAAATGCTACGCCCCTTGAGGCTGGATTGACCACAACGCTGATTTATTAGGAATGCATAGTTTTGATCACAATCAGGAATTTGCATAATTCTCCGTAATATCAGACGCCGGATAAATAATATGCCGCTCACGCAACAGCAAAGGAAGCTATGGCGCACTTGAGGCCATCTTTTTGCTTACAAAGCCTTATTTAAGTCCATGTCGGCACTTTTCTACTGTGAGAAAGGGTTTACGAAGAATTTATGTTCGGAAAATGGGTTATTTGTCCAAATATTTTTAAAACATGATTCTAATGGACAAGTGAAAATTAACATGGGTGAAATGGACACCAAAAAAATAGCAAGGATGAACCTGGATTCATCCTGGCTTAAACTTTAAAAATAGCACGGATGAAACTGGATGCATTCTGATGCAAATTAAAAATAAGAAAAAATATTTGAAAATGGGCAGGATGAAACTGTTTACATCCTGAGTATTTTTACATTTTTGTCCATTTAAACAGTATCAAATTTTACATGTCTTTTTCACCCAGAAATTATCATTATTGGATTATTGACCAATTTTGTGATTTATGTTTTATTCTTTTTCAAAGTAGATGAGCCTTGAAATTGAGAAGAAAAACCAAGTCGTCAAATCTTTTTTAGTACATGCCTGCATGCACATTAAAAAGGAACTTCTTTTTTAGAAAGGAACTTCATTCGGAAACGGATAAATGCAGGCAAACTAGAAAAATGGAGATCCCACTAATCCACCATTTCTACATCAAGCAAGTGGTTCTTAAGTGTCCTTTTTTAAAAACAATTTAAAGAAAAAAGATTACGTTTTCATTAAAAAATGAATCCAACTTGGTGACCTTTTTTTTTCTTTGTTTTTTTTCATTTGATTGGCCAAGTACTATCAACTTATCACCCTATGTTGCTATTCTCTCTTGATAAAAATATCATTTGTTGTTCATCTTACATAACTACCAAATTAAATGAAAGAACAAGATTTGACCCAAATTACACAAAACACTCATTAAATATTAGAGATTGTGCCCAAAAATTGGATTCAACACAAATTATACAATGGAGAAATGTATTGAACTTCTTGACAAAGCTGAACCCGCAATTTCACTTTGTGAAGCAACCAATGAAAGTTCCAAACAAAAGAAGTCTTCTAAAGTGCAAAGAATTGAATAAGTGCTAAGCTTTCCAGAGTAGTAGTTAATTTCGAAAAAAATCATAGCTTTATCATGAAAATGAGCTGCATTTTGAAATCAAAGCAAAATAATAACATCAAAATCTGCCAACATTTCCCCTTTTTTCTTCCCTTTAAACGAAAACAATATCTTTAAAAAGTACTTCACCAATTAAAAGAAGTGCTTCCTATACTCCCTACTACTGCACATCTCTTTTCATTCTTTCATTTATATATTTAATGTACTACGAAATTCCACCTTCCTTATTGAGTTTTAAATTAAGCATATGCTCTTCTGTCAATCTACAAAACAAAAACAAAGGTTACAATTTCAAATTTCTCTCATTACTCAAGAAAAAAAATCACGTTGTGTTTTGTGCTTACCAATCGTCATCATTCATCGAGAAGAAAGGAGCCTTAAGAGTTTTTGTGCTTAAATTTTTTAAAGAGTGAATTATCATAAGATTAAGTTGATTTGTGGGTCTCCCTTGAATGAATTGAGGTTTATGGAATTGGATTTTAATTAAAGGGAATAGGGAATATAGTCGGAATTCTACGTGTAACTACTGGAAATCCAGTAGCACACCCAAGTAAGAAAAGAAACAGATCTAAGACATGATAAAGGTTTTGGATAAGAAATTCTTTATTGATTAACCACTCCAAGTAATGAAAGATACAAGTTCTTGAGTACAAATAAACCCTAATCTCTCGCTTAAAGCAAAGCTCTCTCCTCCCCAAAGAATCCGACCCCTCATACATTGCCCAAGGACCCCTATTTATAGACCAAGTAACCCTAATGGTGTACAACTCATTTTTCTTCGTCTGGATCTCGTGGAGATGCTTTATACTTCATCCAGATCACTTTCCATGAAGTTTTCCCCTTTCTTTCGCTGACAACTTTGGGTGTTTGTCGGGACAGCTGTCTCTTTTCTTGCTCCATAATTTTCTTACTTCGCAAGTTATCTTTCTATCCAAGTAACCTTACTTCGTACATCTTTATTTCGTGGCTGGTGTCTTGCCGGGTACTCCAACTGATTCTTCGTAGTTTAGATTCCTTATACGAGGTATTTCGTTTTTAGGATGCTTCGTGCTTTGTGTTATTAGTTAGTGGCGAGGTAATTCTGACATTTGATTTGACAAGTCATTGACCGAGAACTTTAAGTGAGATTCTTCAATCCCATTTCGTGCCTTCCTGTGCGGCCACGTGGCGAACCTATTTTGTGTACCTACATTTTGCCTTTTCTTATTTCGTTCGAATCTTATGAGAATGGAATAAGAACCGTTTGTTATTCCTTGGCTGCCACGTTCTCCACCTTCTTGCTTCCACATGACCACGTTATCATGGTAACCGGCTATTACCAGTCGAGTTTCCTCTAATGTGTCGACAACTTGCTTTAACCATAGTTTGGGTTTCTTCTTCCTTCTCTCCAGTTATTACTTCTCCTGCTCCTGCTCCTACCCTCATCGTTACCTCTCTTTTCTCTTACTTTTCTCATTTTTCCTTCATCGTCATGGCTTCAAAGAATGTTTCAATGTCTGTCACCCTCAAAACCCTTGAGGAATTCCAGGAAGATTTTCAAAATATGGGTCTAACTTTAACCCATGTCGTCGATTCTTCTGTATCTCCTCCTATTTCTGCAACTCAAGACATGGAGCTGAACTATAGATGGATTCAGTCTGATACTTGGTCTTCAGACAAGATGATTGTTACTGCTGGTCAATTGAGAGCTGGGTTATCTTTCCCCCTCTACAACCCTTCTAACCCTATCTTCCTTGAGATTCTGAATAAGCTTCGGTTCGGGGTTTTCCAACTTTCTGCTAATGCAATTCGTATCTCTAATGAGTTTTGGATTCGCTCCGAGGGAGGCACTTCGCAAGCTTCGTCAGGAGTTGAGAAGTATGACTCCCGCGATTACAATGCGGATTCTTTCGTGGATAACTATTCGGCTAGGTTTACCAGCGAGAGGAAGTACCAGGAGTGGGGCATCGAGCTCATTCGGAATGCCATTTCTGCTCCCTTCAAAGCTCTTCTGTTAGACCTGGATCCCTTCAAGCTTGGGCGAAATGACCAATTTCGCCTTTCTTGTGATGATGACTGGACGATGTTTCCTATGGTAGTTGGGGGCCCCTTCATTTGGGGTGTTGACGAGAAAGGAGTTCCTCGTGAGGGTCCTCTTCCCCAACATTGTTATCTCGCGGGATGTGATCCTTGGAAGCTTCGATGGTCCGTTCCAGCTAAGGTATTATCATATCTCTTAGGTTTTTCTTTCGTTCTGGGCTATGTTGGTTCTCTTACCCCTCTTCCTCTTTTATTTAGTACAAAATGCCTGTCGCTGGTCTTCTCAAAGATCGAAAGGAGAGGGATGTTACTGCTGAATCTTCTGTTTTTAAACAGGTAGCCACCTCGCCCATTACATTCTTTTAGGATTGATAACCTTAAATTCTAACCTTCTATTCCTCGCAGGATAACGTTCCCCTTGTCAAGCAACCTTCTTCTGGGTTAAATAAAGGACGGAAAAGGCGTGATAATCCTACTCCTACTCCGCCTCCTTCTCCTGCTCAGGTATCTTTACTTCTTCCAAATTATCATCTCGTATACTTTGACCTTTCATTTATTGACTTTACTGAACTTGCTATTTCGCAGACCGTTTCTCCACATGTGTCCTTCTTCTGGCGAGCCTAAAAGGAGACGCAGGGTCTTGGATTTGGCTGCTTTGACCGCAGTTAGGAGCTCTGTTACTGCTCCAAGTCAACCTACTCCTCTCAAGCATCAACCTCCTCCACCTCGTACAACTTCTTCTTCCAAGCTTAACGATTCTCCTATTCCTCCTCCTTTGGTAGTTCATGTTGAGGAATCCCCTGAAAAGCCTTTTCCTCGTGAGAAGGGTAAGCAAAGGGTCTCGTCTACGATATCCAATCCCCTTTATGATCCTGACATGAAGTTTCTGCAAGATATTTACTACAAGGCTCGCGAAGATCCAGCCATGAGATCTCGTGCTCTTGAATCTATGGTGACTTTTAGTGCTGATGACTTCCTTTCCCAAGATGCATCTGCACTGTTGAATGCTTCTATGAATTTATCCCTGCAACAACATTCTGCTTTAATGAACTTGGTGAGCCTTCCACACTCCTTCAGTTGTGCCTTCTCCTCATTCCGAGATTTATTTCTATGTTTCGATTTTTATTTCACAGGAGGTTAATCGTCACATGGCCAGCTTTGTGGAGATTTAACTCATTCGCGAGAAGGCGAAGAAGGATGAGGCTCATATCAAGGCTTTGTCGAAGGATCTTAAAGAAGAGAAGGAGTATTCCAACAACCAAGATAAGAAGATGGACAAGCTTCAAAGTAAGTTCCCTCCCCTTGCAGATCCATTCCTTTCCTTTGTTGTTACTTATGTTATTTTCTTATTTCGTATTTCGTCAAGCTCGCTGCATGCAATGACAAATGGATGCTTCCGAAGCGTCTGCCTTGCTGGAAGATATTCGTGCTGAGAATCTGAACCTCGCGACCCAGAATGATTGTTATGTGTCTGAGAACGCAATTTTGAATGAGAAGGTCGAGACCCTTTTCTCGTAAGTGGACCGCCTGTCTATCAATTGTTCTCGTAACGAATAGCTGAATCTTCATTTACACAACGAGAACGATCGAGCGCCTTAAGCTAGAACTCCAGCGGGTTAACGATTCCCTTACTACTTCGAGGAATCTTCATTCCTCGCCGTTATCAGCTTATAAGCGTCTGGAGGAAGATAATGAGTGCGTAATCTGTAGGAAAAATCAGGTTGCGGTTGATCTTCGTAAATATCGCAACAAGGTAGATGGCTTAAACGAGGAGATTGATTGTCCGAAAAAAAGGTGGAATTTCTTCAGGCTCAGTTGGATAACTCCTCACGCTCGAAGTCTGTCAAATCTTCCTCCCAAACCAAGTCTGCAGATCTTCGCAAGAACAAGGGTGCTCTCGTCGTTCAACCCTGAAAAGATACTTCGAAGTCTGGTCACGGTAAAGGATGGGATAATGCATATCAAGAGCTATACGTTCAACTCCAAGAGTCAGATCTAGCAATCTCCAAGTTGGACCATTTGTATCTGATATCCAAGAGACCTTAAACACCACTATCTTACAGATGGAAGGTAGCTTTAGGTGTAATTCAAGATACTATTGGTTATGTCAAATTTTCGTTTTCTGATAAAGTTTCGTTTTGTTCTTGCAGATTCCGAAGAGCGTTACAAGAATCAAGTTCTTCGTCTTTCTCATGAAAGGGACGAGCCTTGAAAAGAGGTTTCTTGTCTCAAAAACGAGGTTAAGGATTTTAATGTTGATATCGACGAGATGATAGAAGATTCTGGAAAAGTAGCGAAGTTAGCTCGCAAGAATACCCAGAACCACCTGGTCTCTCTCTTCAACAACTACTACGACGAGCAAGGCATTCCTCATCCTTTCCTCTTATTCTTTTGTGTATTTCCAAAGTATGAAATGAAAGGTTGGTATCTCGCAAAGTTGACTTCGCGCATTAGCTTTGAACCTTGTTACTTGCCTCATTGCGTATTCTTTCTTTAATTTTTTGTCTACGCTTCTCATGTTGTCCTTACCTTCTCCGCTTAACCCTTCTCCATTTTCCTTTGACTGCATTTGTCTTTTTACTCATTTCATGGTAATTTTGCTTTATATATCGTTCTAATGTTACTCATTCATGTGTTGCTTTCCAAGGTCTTATTATGCCTCCTAATTAAGGTCTTATGGTGCCTCATCCTTTTTGAAGGATCTTAATTCGACGAAGTGTCAAGCGCTTATTATTCTTTCAAATAATAATCCATCTACCTCGTCTTAAAATTTGTTATGAACCCCATTTTGCGACAATGCGACAAGCCTATCCATTCCCATGAATGTTAGCCCCATGAAATTGTCGTCTTTTTTGGCCACACAGCTCCTTAATCTGGAGGGTGTCATCCCTTTATATTCCCCCTGATTGCCCCTTCAAGGAGGTTAACCCTAACATGCATGTTGGTCTCCTCCCATCCAGTTATTACGACATTCAGTTGTTTTCGTGATTCCTTATCCCCTTTGCCGATATGGCTTGAGGTTACAAAGTCACACCCTAAGTGAGGTTTCTTTCGGATCGAGTGCATAGTAGCCAAGACTTGCCATACGGTCATGGCCGGTAACGCTCCAGACGTCCCAGGCACCCGCAGCTCAACTGAATACGTCGGCGCCTTGGTCATACTCTGCACTCCTTACCGAAGGCCGTCATAAAAGGGACCCTCAGCGGATAGGTCTTATCATTGCTCTTAGATTCCTTTCTGAGAGTTGTTCACGACATGCGTTAGGTCTTGCCTCTTGCACTTTCATGCGAACTAGGTGCATGCCGTGGATTCTTAGCCTTCCTAGGCGAAGGGTTTAAGTTTTCTTAGAAACCATTTATTTCGTGGATCTTATTCGCCTCCTAATCTGAGGTCTTACTTGCATGTGTTGGGGTTTGTTTTGTTTCAAATATCTTATGAAAATTCGTATCTTTGAATCAGTTCATCAAACTTCAAAATATTATTGATATTATTTTGTAAACCTGATACATTGCCAAATGATAAGTTCACAAGTACATTTTCTCGTTTCTCGGTTCTTCCTTGATATCAGCGTTCTTCTTCTAGGCGGATGTGCTCGGACTGGTACCTTTTCAACTCCTTCATCGTTACCTCGTTCTTGATCTTGAACAATCTTGAAAATAAGGGGTGTCTGGCCGACAATGCATAAATGAACGATCGTACTAAATCTTCTTCTGATAGCCTTCCCCTTAGTTCTTTGCAAAGCGTATCCCACCTTGCCACAATACTTCGCAAGCTTTCATTTTCTCTTTGTTTCAACGAAAATAGTGCTGCTATTTCTGGTTTACATGGCTCACTTCTCGCACATTTGTTCATCATTTCTAGTTCTTCCCGCGTTCCAGATTTTCTCCACGTCACTGGGTCATTGCTCGTTGCGCCTTTTCTCCTAGTCACCATCAATTGATGCATACGATATTCATTTTCCCTGAACTCTCTCCTGCTGCTTTCTATTGTTCTTTTCAGATCTTCTCGTTCATTTTGTTCCCCTTGCCCCTTTCTATCTCGCCAATACTCATGACGTCCTTCAGTTGCCAATTGCTTTCCCGAAGCATTTTCTCCCCTTTGGGTGTTATATTATGTTTGTTTTCTTTTTAGGTGATTGTTTTTAATCAAGAGCTTCTCGTTTTGTCTTTCTATCCTTATTCGTTCTCTTACCAAGTCTTCCTTCCTTCGTGTTCCTTGGTAGAGTTCCTCCTTTAATTGCTCCATCTCATTGTCTTCGTTGCAAGCCTCATTTTCCTTACCGAAATGACCGGGAAATTCAACACTTTTCTCAGCCTCTTGTATTGATACCTTCTTGCGCTTAAAGTTTTTTTCCTTTGCTCCGCCTTGCGGGGTTCGTTTTTCCTTGGCACTGGGGGTTTCTTTCTCGCTTCTCACTACTGCGGTTCCTTCAGCTATTTTTCCCTTCTTCGTTTTTCCACTTTGCTTTATCTCAACTTGGTCTTCCTTTTCCGGAGTATTCTCGCGACCCATCTAATTGACAATTTTCATCTTGTGTCATGTACCTGCTACTTAAAGACTGTTTTGTAGTGGGAGACCCTTATCCTTTGAGGAGTGTGCTTATCATTTCCTATTATTACAACTTTAATTATTTCGATTGTATTTTGTTATTCGTGTGTAGAGAACGGCTCGTTGTTTGACAGCTGTTACTCGACTAGTGGGCCATTAACTCGTTTAGGGTTGGCTATTTAGTTTGTAAGAGAGGGGTTGAGTTCTTTAATGAAGAAGAAGGTATTTTAGCTTAGCCGTAAATTGTAGATTTAGTTTAATTTCTTCATCTTGATTCCAATTCTGTACTAGATCAGTACAATTGGTATTCAGAGATTTATTTCCTCACCATGGGTGGCTCCGGTGCGCCAACCTGTAAAGATTTAACTGATAAATTTGAGAAACTACAATCCCATATTGATTCTCTTCAGTCTCAATTCATCTCCTTAAATGGAAAGGTGGATAATCTTACACTACAGATGGTGACTAAAGATAATTTACAAACTCAGCTGCGTTCTCAATTTGAATTATTCTTGGGAAAGAAAAATGATAATCGAGAAAGACAAAAAGATATTTCTGAATCGAGCAACAGAACAACTCAGAAGGTTCCTCCCCAACTCGAGACTGATGAATCTAATTTTCACCAACCTGGAGCTATGAGAAAGCCAATTCAACGTATTCCCAAATTTGATTTTCCAAGATTCGATGGTGAAAATCCTAGAGGCTGGATTCAAAAATGTGAACGTTACTTTAATCTTCATAACATCAGGGATGAAGCGCAGAAGGTGACTATGGCGGCTATGCATCTGGATGGTAAGGCCGATAAATGGCTTCTTAACCTTCAATATGTTAGATCTGTGTATACTTGGTTTGAATTAGCTGAACAAGCATGTGTTAGGTTTGAGAACCATGCTAATGAGAACATTGTGGGTATCTTTAATAAGCTAGCCCAAATTACTTCAGTGGATGATTATTTTGAAGAATTTGAGAATTATAAAGCCCTGTTTCTCAGTGTTTTACCTGGGTTACTTGAGATTTATTTTGTGATGAGCTTTATTGGAGGTTTAAAGGAGGAGATCAGGAATTCTGTCTTCATGTTTCACCCTACTAATCTAACGCAAGCTTTTTCTCTTGCTATAATTGTAGTTGCAGGAAATCCTACAATACACCCCTCATATGATTTCATTATTACTCAACTCATTTTTAGATTTATACTCTTAATTTTATTGATCAATCTTTGAATGTTCTTACAAGAAAAGATAAAAGAATCAAGAATGACCTCTACTATAGACTTTCTCTCTCCTATTTACTTGTTTCTTACTCAAAAATGATCTCTCCTTTTCTTTACAACTTGAACGACTATTTATAGGGAAGTACATAATGGATGAAAACTAATCTGTCCTTTATTTTCGAATATGGTCTGCGACATTATCGCAACCTTACAAATGTTAATCTCGCAAGCTCTCTAATTTTCGCTGGACTATCACATCTTTCTTGTGATTCTAGCTGACGTCGTTTATCGCATCATTTCTGAAATTGTTCTGCGACGCTGTTGTGTTGAGTTGTTGATAATTTCGCTGAGATATTATCGTTGCGAGATTCTGTTCCTACATCTTGCCTCTTCTCATATCTTCTCTGCAAAGTAGAGAATGATGTGAGAAATGCCGCAGCTGTTCATCTCTTCATATTCTGCATTTATCACACGTATTCTTTCTTCTATCTGTTTCTTGACACGTCTTCTGTAACCGCTGCTTTTCAACCGCTCACGTCTTTTCGTCTTAATGGTGTTTATTTCTTCGAGTAAAAAAAATCTCCTTTATATACTCTTCTTTCCACTTTCTTTTTACTTTCTCTTCTCTTTTTATTCTCTCATCTCTGCAACTCTGTTATTCTTTTGCAAATTCTGCTACTGTAATTTCCCCCCTTCAATCTTCTTACTTTTTATTCATTCCCATACTCTATATTCAAACATGCCTCCAAGTGGTCATAAACATGAGAAGAATTTAAAAGATGTCCAAAAAGATCTTGCAGAGAAAGGTTTCACACTCTCTACCATTCCTGGTGAAAGTACCAAATCAATTCTTTCTGTCAAACTTTTCTCTGATCAGTATTGTGATGATAAATCAATCATAATTTCGCTAGGTCAGATTCTCGCAAGTCTCCCCATTCCTCTTTATGACCCAGATCTTCCTCTATTCTATGAAATTCTCGCTCAATCGGGATTTTCGCGAGCTATCTTCCAACTAAGTGGGGACTGCATCCGTCTGATGCTAGAGTTCACTAACCGTGGTGCTGGTAAAGGATCTATGTACTCCAAAGAACTTAGGGATCCTAAATTCGCATACCTAGAGATAATTGCTGAGAAATAGCGAGTTTCTTTGAGAACTATGAACCGATCTCCATGAAGAAATAGAGTACTTGTTGGGGTATTCGCTTAAAAAGGAAAGATAATATTGATGAAGCTAAAATTTTCATGCAAGACATTGACTGGCATTCTGGTAAGAACACAACTCCTCGCCAATCCAAAGACGATAAATGGTGTGTTTTTTCCTTTAATGCTAAAAGGACCTTACATTGCTGGGTCAAATGTTCTTCCTGCGAATCTCGCTGCTTATCAACCTTGGGTTTTCTCTTGGCCCGAGAAGGAGAAAGAGGTATGTTTCTTCCAGTTTAGTTCACTTTATATTTCTTTATTTTTTTTATTCTTTTATTCGCTGACTCTTGCGACATTCTGCAGATCCAAAAACTGAAAGATAGCTATAAATGGACTGGGAAAGCTAGTACTCTGTTAGCTCTTTGCTCATACACAGATGAGGTAAGAAATTCTCTTATGATTTTAAACTGTATGTTGCTTCCATTTCTTTTTCTATCTGTGTGTGAAGATTATTGCTGAAATAGAAGACCTGCATGTTGCGAAGACTGGTGATAAAGGAAAGGTTCTTCGCAGAGAAAAATCAACTGCTCCTCCTTCAAAGAAAAGGAAAGTCCGTTCTTCTCTCCTTCAAATATTCCTTCTCATGAAAATTCCGAAAGTGAGGATGATGAGGATAATGATGACCTTGCGCAAGTGAAGATTCCACCTGAATCTTCTATGGCTAAGCTCTCTGGCCTTTTCTGATTCTTGCAAGGAATGGGAGATAGCCAATTCGCTAACACCTGCAAGCTCTCGCTACAATTTGCGATGTCCCTTTGCTGGATGGTGATAGTTCTCTTCGTGGAGTTTCTAGATCAGTGACTCCCGACTTCTTGCATTCTCTCAATAGTCTGGTATTTTATCCTTTTATTTTTCATTGTGTAACTCAAATTCTTTCTATATTAATATTTTTATATTTTCTCGCAGGCTGGAAAAGCTTCTTTCGCTGTTGCCTCAGATCTAGAAGGAGACGCGAAAATCTTGAAAAGAAGAATCTTCAATTTCGCACAAAGAATGAAGAATTGGAAGCTGAAGTTAAAGGTCTTCGCGAGAAAAATAGACAACTAGAAATTGATTCTTCTTCGTATAAGAAAAAATCTCTAGTCTTCAGCAAGCTAATAATCAGCTTTACGGTATGTTACTTTTCTCTTTTCCCTTCATTCATTCATCCTGTTGTTTTATCTTATTTAAATGATCCTTTTTGCAGACATTTATGGTCTTTCTGATGAAGCTACCCTTCTTCGTTCATTTCCTAATGCCTTGGATAATGATACCCTTCTTGAGCGTCTTAATAATTCCTTAAATAGTTTCTCAAATGATAGAATTTCATCTCTTTCTCTGAATGAGCTTAGATCTAAATTTCGCCTCTTAGAAATTGACCATAGATCTAGTTTAGGCTTAGCCAACCGATTTAAGCGTCTCTTCTTGATTCTAAAGAGAAAACCAATGAGTTAAGAACCAAAATTAGCGGTCTCATAGATGATAAGGATCGCATCTCTGATCAAGGTGCTAAGGCTTTGGCGAAATTCCAAGAGACTCTTCTTGAAGTTCAACTTGAACGAGATGAAGCTAACCGCAAGAACATCGAGCTCTGCGAAAGGGAAAACCAAATTCGTTCTCGTCTTCTTATAAGTAATGAGGATGAATTTGTTTGGGCTGCGAAAATCTTAGATGATGCCAGAAAAGATTTAGGTGTAAATGTTAGTCTCCAAGTTGAGCATACACTTGATTAGAGATATGATTTCTGACAGAGAAGGTTACTAACTGCTCTTCTTTACTAATCTTTTGCTTCTTATGAATTTTCATCAAGTTAATAATTGATTGTCTTTTGCTCGCAGATTCTGAAAGTAGATATCGTGAAAAGATTGAGGAACTCGAAGCTGAAAAGGAGGAACTCGCAAAGAATCTTTCTTCTCGCAACGACAAGTATTCTAGATTAAAGAATCAAATCAAGATCACTGTTGCGAATTTTAAGAATGATGCTATGCATTTTCGCAATCAAACTATCCAAATGGTTTGTGACGATCATAATATCCCTCATTCTGATTATCCTTGTCTCTTGGAAGAGATCCCACAGAATACTCCCAGTCTGATTATTTCTGATAGCGAAGCTGATGATGAAGAATCTGATGGTGAAGGTTCTGATGGTGATGAAGATTCTGACGCAGACAAGAAGAACAAGTCTGATGAAGATAATGAAGGATCAACTAAGAAGTAGTCTTTGTTTCTTTCTTTGATTCTCTGTAATACTTGTACATTTATTCCTTCTTTTGTATATTTTGTTTCTTTCATTTTGACCTGCATTCATTAAAACAATTCTTCCTTGCAATACAGTTAATCAATATAATCATTAATTTTTGAATCTTTGTAAATCTATCATATGGAGACAAATAACATTTTCTAATTTCATTCATTCCCATACTTGCCTCTGTTATTTGTATCCAAATGAGAGATTTTATAAATTTTCTTATTTTATGCCTCAATTTCGCAGTTAATTATGTATAATTTCGCCTTATGCGAAGTGAATTTTGATTCTTTTCAAAATCTCATTCCTGTGTGGTCTTATTTTCCTTCCTAATTAAAGGTCTTATTATGCCACCTCTTGTCATTGCGACAAAATCGCAGGACGTCCTTGCACTTTCATGCAAAAACCCATTGATCTTGCCTTAACTTTTTTTTTGTATTGTGGCCTCTTCAGGAATGTTGCGACAATATGACAGGCCTAAATATTCTTGCGAAAATAAAGCCCCATGACATTGCCGTCTTGCGACGAAATCGCAGGACGTCTTCGCACTTTCATGGAAAACCCATTGATCTCGTCTTATCTTTTTCTTTTGTATTATTGCCTCTTCAGGATTGTTGCACAAATATGACAAGCCTTAATACCCTTGCGAATAAAAAGCCTCATGACATTTGCGTCTTAAGACACTTATCAGCTCCCTAATGGAGGGTGCCGCCCTTATCTCCCCCTGGTTCCCCTTCAAGGAGGCGTACTTCTACCATACAAGGTTAGCTCCTCCCATCCAGTCTTAACAACAACCAGTTGTTTTCGCAGCCTCTTATCCCTTTTACCTATAGGGCTTATGGTTACGAGACTGCACCCTAAGTGGGGTTTTCTTCAGGCCGAGTGCAGTATAAGCCAAGACTTGTCAAGAATGGCAAAGTACGCTTCAAACGTCCCTGGCACTCTTGACTCAACCGTGTACCTCGGCGCCTTGATCAGATTGCACTCCTTGGGAGAGTCCTTATTACCTTAGTCGCCCAACCTAAGTCATATGCTTAAGCTGAGAATCCAAGGTGCCTCTCCCGGATGGGCTTTATTGACCCCAAATCTCCATGACTCAGGTTCCGGTGGCGGTGTAGCCTTTCCCTGCCATGCAACAGGTACCCCCTTATATGACGTACTTTAGGTCTTACATTTGCCTCTTGCGAAATTGTATTCGCGAACTAGGGTGTACGCCATAAAGGTTCGCCTCTTTCTCTTTTGTCATTTTTCTCTGATTTTTTTGTCATTATCTCTGCGAGAGTCTCGCATCATCATTATTGTATTTCGCAATCTCAATTTTGTCATTCAATCAAATGTATTTTGAGAATTTTACTTATTGCGAGAGTGTCGCAACAACTTAATCATTCATACATTTCTTGTTTTTATTACCTTTGCCATCCTCTGCTTCTTTATTATTTTCTGCTACTGCTTCCTTGGTAGTGGTATGTTCATCATTTTTATTCTGAGCTAGCATTAGTTTCGCAACATCTTTTCTTCTTTTCTTTCGATTGCATCCACCATCAACCTCTCACTTCTCTGTGTATCTTTGATTTTGTGTCGCCAGTTTTCCTTCTTGTTTGCTCTTCCTTCGCAAGATTCTATCTCAGTTTCGTAACACCTCTTTCCTTCAACCCAATCTCCCTTTATGATTCCTACACCACTGGGGTGAGGGAATTTGATGCACTGGTGGAAAGTTGAAGCTACACCTAGAATCCCATGTAGCCAAGGTCGACCAATTAACGCATTGTAGGGTGATTCTACATCAACGACACAGAATAAGATTTCGGAAGATATTCCCTTCAATGGAATTCGCATAGTAACCTCCCCTTTAGGCTTGTTAGCAGTACCATTAAAACCATATATCTTATATGTTGATGGTATAAGATCATCATCTCTTCCTCCCATAGTTTTATAAGTATGATAAAATAAGATGTTCACAGAGCTTCCAGTATCGATTAATTCTATTAATTGCCCATGAATCTTCAGCTTCATCATCCTCATCTTCTTTCGGTTTTGGATTAATTTCTAATTTTACACCAATGGATTATCATGCACCTCTTCTCCTTGCGGAAAGAATTTTCTAGTGGCGAGATTTTCGCAATATTCATAATTTCTCTTCCATCGTTATCTCTTGCGAACACTCTACTCAAAACATTGTCATGAAAATCTTCAATTGTCTTATATGAATGTACGATAGAGTGACAGAATAGATTCTTTGCTTTTGCACCAACTTCTATGAAGAATGTTTCCTTCTTTTTCATGGTGTTTACTTTGTGATGCTCTGGTGGTGGTGGCAATGGTTGAGATTGTGGTGCCCTACCAAAAAGTGGTTTAGTTTTCCTTGATCTATCATTCTCAAAATAATTCTTTTTATATTTCTGCAATCATTTGTTGTATGTCCATGAAAATGATGATAAGAACAAAACTCGTGGCTTCTATGGTTTGGAGGTGGTTCCGTTCCCATATTCCATGGTGTTGGTATATTCTCCATCAAAATTATAGCTTCCCATATTTTCTCCACACTTGCGTTTAGAGGTGGCATCTTGATTTCTTCCCATACTACCTTGTGACTTCCTTGTCCTTTATTATAGTTTTGTCTTTGACCTCCATAAGTTTCTTGTGGTTGATCGAGTCTTTGAATTTTGTTATTTCCACCACGATTGTAGAAATTTATTTCTCTTTCATACTCCTCTTGATCTCGGCTTCCCATAGCCACCAGTTTCTGTTGATTGTTACCCGTCACCTTCTCTTGTTGTACTTGCGAAGTATTCGCTACTATGTTTATTAGCTTGGATAATAAGCTTGCATTTGCTGTTTGTGAGCTGGTGTTCGCAACTGGATATGATTCCATCTCTCATCTACACGATCAGCCATTTCGCTACACATAGATCTCCATCTTTTAGTCAGGTGCTTCAAACTTTAGCCAATCCTCTGTTTTAATCCAAACACATCTTCTATACCAGGTCGCGAATAATTATTACTTATATATGTCCCTAGGAATGTAGTATGCAAATGATTGAAGGATGTTATTGTATTCTTTGGTAGACCTTCAAACCATTTTAACGCCTCTCTTGTTAAGCTGGATGCGAAATATTTGCACAATATGGCATCATGATTTTCCCATTGCAACATGCACCTCACGTAGGCTTTAATGTGTTGAATTGCACAAGTTGTTCCATCAAAAATGCTGGTTAATGCGGGAAAATTGCATTTCGGTGGTATTCCTCCTAATTGTACTTCCCTTGTAAATGGAGTTTTCGCAGCTTCTTCTATAGCTTCATCCAATTGTCTTCTGCCTACTTCTCCTCTATTATTTAGCATTCCTCTTATTTCTTCTAACTCTTTCAAGATTTGCTTATTTACACCTGAATTTTGATCCACTGGTCTTTTTAATTTCGCCTCTCTTCTTCTGCGTTCATGTCTTTCTTCTCTCGCGAAATTTTGCATTTCTTCTTCATTATCCTCATCTCGTCTTCTTCTGCGATTCTCTTTCTCATCTCTATCTTAAATTCGCATATGATGATGCCTTTCATTTTCCCCTCCATGATTTTGTTCATTTCTTATCAATTTCATTTCTCTTTCATGTAAAATTATTCTTCCTTCCTCTCGATTTCCTTCGCCATCTTGGTCATTTCGTCCCTGACGTTGTCCGTTCTCTTGATTTCTACCATTTTGCCCATCATCAAAAGTTTCATTTTGTGGAACGTAACGATCATCAACTCTTTCTCTATTTTCGCGATATTCTTCATTAGGATTTGATATTTCTTCTTGAATATTGTTTCCAGTATTAATTGTGGGTGAGTTTCTCCTAATTTCTCTTCTAGACGATCTTGAATATGATTTTGTAATACTTCTCGATCTTCTACTCTGTAGTCTTATATTTTTCATCCTCAATTCGTGATTTTGCCTTGTTAGATTCGCACGTTCTTCTGCCTCAACTCTTCTTTCTTCATGTATTCTTCGTCTCAACGTTTCTAACGCTCCAATTTCCTCATCTCCATGAATTATTTCTTCACCTGCTTCTTGATTTCTCTCTACCTGTCTATGGTTTCTGGTTTGTTGCTCTTCTTCTACTTCTTCTGCCGAATTTGATTGCCAAGTGTGTATACCCACCCTATCATAATCTGTATTCCTCGCTTGTACTAGTGTTTGTCGAATTAGTGGTTGAATTTGATTTTCTCTATTACTTATCATTCTAGTAGATTCTCCCATTTCACTTCTTTCTCTTCCAGCAATTCTCTTGCTTCTTCTAATTGTAGTCAGTTGTTCAGATGTATTTTTCTTCTAGCCATTTCTTTAATGTTAACAAATTGCAAGAAATTATGTAAAATTCTTAATCAATCACTCTAAATCTTCACAAATCTCAATATTAATCTTCAATTTTTTCTAGAATAATCTTCAATACGTCCCTGTTTCTAGCGCCATTATGTAGTTGCATGAAATCCTAAAATACACCCCTCATATGATTTCATTATTACTCAACTCATTTTTAGATTTACACTCTTAATTTTATTGATCAATCTTTGAATGTTCTTACAAGAAAAGATAAAAGAATCAAGAATGACCTATGCTATAGACTTTATCTCTCCTATTTACTTGTTTCTTACTCAAAAATGATCCCTCCCTTTTCTTTACAACTTGAACAACTATTTATAGGGAAATACATAATGGATGACAGCTAATCTGTCCTTTATTTTCGGATATGGTCTGCGATATTCTCGCAACCTTACAAATGTTGATCTCGCAAGCTCTCTAATTTTCGCAGGACTATCACATCATTCTCGTGATTCTAGCTGACGTCGTTTATCGTATCATTTCTGAAATTGTTCTGCGACGCTGTTGTGTTGTTGATAATTTTGCTAAGATATTATCGTTGCGAGATTCTGATCCTACAATAATGCAAGAGAAATCACTTACAGTTCAACCAAAAACTGCCAGACCCACTCAAAAAAAATTCTTCCCTCTTAGACCATCTCCCCCTCCACTTTACCCTCCTAAAGTAAATTCTCTCAAACCTTACCCTAATACTTCTCCAATATCTCCTTCTTCCATTCACATCAAAAGACTTACTCCTGAGCAAATGAAAATTAGAAAGGAGAATGGTTTGTGTTATAATTGTGATTAGGTTTATCAGTTTGGTCACATTTGCAAAAAGCCGCAATTGCACTTGTTATTGGGAGAAGAACATTCTGAAGAGGAAGCTCCGGTTTAACCTCAATCATCTGAAGAGGATATTGCTTCTCCTGTAGAATCTGACATGGAGATCTCTCTTCATACTTTGACTGGTAGTTCTATGGGAGAGACTATCAGAATACCTAGGAGTATCAATGGCCATGCAGTGTCCATTTTCATAGATACAAGTAGTACCCATAGTTTTTTTGGATGCTGCTCTAGCTAAATGGCTCAATTGCAATATCACCCCTACTCAGCAGCTGCTAGTGACAGTGGAAAATGGAGATAAGAATGTTAGTGCTGGCATGTGCTCTGCGTTACAATGGTCTATGCACAATCATCTTTTTTCAGGGGATTTGCGATTACTTCCCTTAGGGGGTTGTGATATGGTGTTAGGGGCAGATTGGTTAAAGCATCTAGGTGATGTGTTATTCAATTTCTCTACCCTCAGCATTACCTTTAACCACAAGGGTAACAAGATCAAACTGGTGGGAGTTTCTGATTCTCCTTCTTTCAAAATGGTAAGTGTTGCTTCCTTAGAGAAATTTTTTCACAAACATCCACATGGTATTTGTGCTCAACTTAATTCTATATCCAGTACTCCCTCCCCTAAACCCATCCCTCCAGACATAGCTGATGTTATTTCTTTATTCTCTGAAATTTTTGAGACCCCCACTCAATTACCTCCACAAAGACCCTTAGACCACAAAATTCCCTTAAAACCAAATTCTGAGCCACCAAATATGAGACCTTACAAATGCCCACACATTCAAAAATCAGTTGTTTAAAAACTAGTGCAAGAGATGATGTCTTCTGGCATCATTCAACCTAGCCATAGCCCTTTTGCATCACTAATTCTTTTGGTCAAGAAGAAAGATGGCTCTTGGAGGTTTTGTGTTGATTATAGGAGGTTAAATGCCATCACTATCAAGGACACGTTTCCTATTCCTGTGATTGATGAATTATTGGATGAGCTTTATGGGTCTGGAGTGTTTACCAAGATAGATTTAAAGTATGGTTATCATCAAATCAGAGCTCACTTGGAAGATATCTACAAAACAGCTTTTAGAACACATCAGGGTCATTATGAGTTTAAGGTTATGCCATTTGGTCTCACCAATGCTCCAGCCACTTTTCAGGCTTTTATGAATGATATTTTTCAGCCTTACTTGAGGAAGTTTATATTGGTTTTTTTGATGATATTTTGGTATACAGTCCCAATTTGGAGACACATTCTCAACATTTGGCTCTCACATTTCAACTCCTGAGACAACACCACCTTAAGGCTAACATCTCCAAATGTTGTTTTGCTCAGACAAAGTTGGAATATCTGGGACACATCATCACTTCAGCTGGAGTAATTGCTGACCCGGCTAAAATTTCTTGTATGGTTAACTGGTCTCTTCCAACTACTCTTAAAGGGCTTATAGGGTTTTTGGGTTTGATAGGATACTATAGAAAATTCATTAAGGCTTATGGTTGCATCAGCAAACCTCTTTCTGATCTGTTAAAGAAGAATTCCTTCACTTGGACTCCTCAAGCTACCACTTCCTTTGAGAAGCTTAAGCTAGCCATGACTACTGCTCCAGTCTTGGCTCTTCCTGATTTCTCATAGCCTTTCATCTTGGGGACTGATGCAACTGATCACACTATTGGTGTTGTTTTCATGCAGGAAAGTAAACCCATTACTTTTTGCAGTAAACCTTTAGGTCCCAAGGCCTGTGGTCTCTCCACTTATGAAAAGGAGCTATTATCTATTGTCCAATCTGTGACAAGATGGATACACTATTTACAAGGGCACCATTTCATCATTAAGACTGACTACCAAAGCATTAAATTCTTATTGGAGCAGAGAATCACCACCATTGTACAACAAAAATGGTTAATGAAGTTGTTGGGGTTTGATTATGAAATTCTTTATAAAAAGGGTGTGGATAATAAGGTAGCAGATGCACTTTCTAGACTGCATTCTCCTAATGCCAGCTGTCATGTCCTCCACTCTTCTACTTCTTTTTGGACTCAAGACATTTTGGATAGTTATAGTGAAGACCCTAAAGTGCATCACATTATATCATCTCTTCTCCTTAACCCTTCCTGCTTACCTAATTACACACTCAAAGAGGTTATTCTCAGATACAAGAATAGATTGTATATTGGTCAGGGCAAGCAGGTGAGACACCTACTTCTTTCTTCAATTCACTCTTCTTCTGTGGGGGGTCACTCTGGCATCCAAGCTTCTTATGTCAGAGCTAAATCATATTTCTTTTGGCCTGGTATGAAAAAAGATATTCTTCAATTTGTAAGCCAGTGTGATGTTTGCCAAAGGCACAAAGGTGAGCATGTTCATCCACCTGGACTTTTGAAACCTTTGCCAATTCCTGATCAGGCTTGGAAACATATCTCTATGGATTTCATTGTGGTCTTACCCCCAAGCAACAGGAAATCAATCATTCTAGTGGTGGTGGACAGGCTTACAAAGTACAGTCATTTCTTGGCACTTCAACATCCCTACACTGTAGCTTCTGTGGCTAAAGAATTCATCAGTCAGGTATTTAAATTACATGGTCTTCCTTCTTCTATAGTGTATGACAGAGACAGTTTTTACTAGTCATTTTTTGCAAGAACTCTTCAATATTTTGGGCACTGAATTGAAGCTTAGTATTGCATATCACTCTCAGACTGATGGACAGAATGAAAGGGTAAATGCTTGCCTAGAACAATACTTAAGATGCATGACTGGGTTCAAGCCAAAACAATGGTCTCAGTGGCTTCCCTTAGAAGAATGGTGGTATAATACTTCTTACCATACTAGCATCAAACTGAGTCCTTTCAAAGCCTTATATGGATACAACCCTCCTCATCTGGTTTTTCCTTTACATTGTGAGACTACTGTGGAAGCTATGGGTGACTATTTGAAGAACAGAGACATTGTGTTAAACATTCTGAAGGACACTCTCTTAAAGGCTCAAAAGAGAATGAAGTTCTTTGCTGATTTGAAAAGAACTGACAGATCTTTTGAGGTGTATGATATGGTATACTTAAAACTCCAGCCATACAGACAAGCTTCTCTAGATTTGCGCAAGAGTTTCCAACTACAGGCTAAATACTATGGCCCCTTTAAGGTACTTAAAAAGGTGGGGAACTTAGCTTACAAATTATTGCTTCCTCTAGGGTCCAGAATTCACCCGGTCTTCCATGTGTATCAAGTAAAGAAACAGATTGGCAATTCTCACCTTCCATCTCCCTAGTTTCCAGTAGTGGATCATGAAGGCCAAGTGATTATTGAGCCTGCTGCAATTTTGGCCACAAGAACTACATCCAGAAATGGCTCTGACATTTTGCAACTCCTTATACAATGAACTAATGTATCTGCTGAGAATGCTACTTGGGAGGACGCATCTCACATTATTGCTCATTTTCCAGATTTTTATCCTTGAGGACAAGGATAATTTCGAGACGGGAGTAATGTCATATACCTGCTACTTAAAGACTGTTTTGCAGTGGGAGCCCCTTATCCTTTGAGGAGTGTGCTTATCATTTCCTGTTATTACAGATTTAATTATTTTGATTGTATTTTGTTATTCGTGTGTAGAGAACGGCTCGTTGTTTGACAGCTGTTACTCGACTAGTGGGCCATTAACTCATTTAGGGTTGGCTATTTAGTTTGTAAGAGAGGGGTTGAGTTCTTTAATGAAGAAGAAGATATTTTATCTTAGCCGTAAATTGTATATTTAGTTTAATTTCTTCATCTTGATTCCAATTCTGTACTAGATCAGTACATCTTGTCTGCCTCCTCCACGCTTTTATGCGTTGTAATCTGCTCCGCGATTATCCTAATGGTGAACACCATCAATTGTTCCGCTCTTTTTGCTTCGCATACCCTCTTTTTTTTGTTCTATCTTCCTCCTCAGTTTTTCATCATAGTTTTGGAGATCCTTTTCGATACAATCTCGCACATCCTTCAGATATCCCTTGATCTCGCCTATTGCGCTTGGCATGTGAAACTATATAGTCTGATGATATGTAGTCGCAACCCATTTTATCCCATGTATCTACGGCCGACCTATGAGAGCATTATAAGGTGAGTCTATATCTATCACACAAACAGTAACCTCTGTTTCCAACTCGCCCGCGAAAATCTTTACGACTAATTCTCCCTTAGGCTTTACTGCACCCCATTGAACCCATATTATTATATGTCGATGGTACAAGGTCTGAATCCTTGTACCCCATGGTTCTAAATGCATGCTAAAAGAGAATGTTAACCGAGCTCCCTGTATCCACCAAGATTCTGTCTATTGCCAAAAAAATTTTCTTTCTTGACTTCGTCATCCTCCCACTTTGAGTATTTCCCGAAATTTAAGGTTATGACCAATGGCTCTGTGTGCGAAGCTCCTTCCTCTGGTACGTTCTTTGCTGAGAATGTTATCTCCCTCTTTTTCCACTCTTCTAGTGGCTCCTTCTTCGCCACACTGAGTATCTCATTCCCTTCGAAGTCCCTCTTATGCACTCTATTGAGTATATTATCATGGAAAATTTTGAATGCTCTTGGTTGAATGTATTATCGAATTACAATTCAGTTTGTGAGATCCCCAATCTATTTCGATTCGGTACATCTGTTGATTGTCACGAGATGGGGGTGGGGGAGGTTGTACATATCCCTCCAGAAAATGAGAGAGCTTCCCATGTTCTACTAGACGAAGTATAATCCTTCGGATGTTTCGGAAGTTATTCGTATGATGTCCGTGAAACCGATGATACCTGCAAAATTCATGACTCCTAATACTCGAAGGTGGTTCTCTTCCCAAATTTGGTTGGGCGGAATGTTTTCAGTCAGTACTATGGCTTCCCATACCTTCTCCACAGTGGTATTGAGTCTTGGAAGTTTTACATCCTCAAAGGCCGGTGCATTTTGTCTTCTCTCTCCAAACCTAGGTCCTTGATTGCTTCTGTGCTGATCTCATGTGATATGGATTTGTGGCTCATAATTCCTTTGTCTTGACTCCTCATATCTCTGTTGATCAATCCACTCCTGATCTCCGCTTGACACATCTACAAGTTTCGCCGGAACTGGGGATGAAGGTTACCCTTTCTTATATTTCGGATCATCCTCCACGACATGTATTGTTCTTGGTAATAGCCTTGAATTTCCTTCCTTTGCTGGAATTGGTGTTACTTCGCTGACTTGCCTCTGCTTTTCTTCTAACGCTATGTATTCCTCTTGGTACTCCCTTAATTCATTCATTGTCAAGGAGTTCCGCATTATGAATATTTGGGTGTACAACAGGTCCGTCGGGAATAAGGCGTTCACGAAGGCTAGGATAAAAAATTTCTCGTCAACTCGTCCCGCAAGTTCGCTACACACTGTTCTCCATCTCGTCACTAGTCCTCGCAAACTTTCCGTTGGCCTTTGCCTTAGGTTGAACAAGGTCTCGATTCCTGGCCTCAGCAAGTTGTTACTTATGTACGTTGTGATAAACACACATTTGTGTGTCTAATTTGTCTCGATTCTATATTTGATAGTGCTCATTTTTGTACTTATTACGGTGTTTTATGTGTGCGTAGGTATTTTTGGCCAATAATCATTTTTGGAAAAATCGGCTCGAAAAGTTGTCTAAGGCGCTCGGAGGACACCTGCTATTCGTACTCTCAATTTGGACAAGGGGCGCTCAAATTACTAAGGGGCACCCAAATTACTATAGGCACCCCAACAGCAAGATAAGGGGCAACCTTCTTCAAGAATTCAAAAAATTTATTTTGGCGGGAAAATTTGCTTCAGCAGCGAACCAGATTTAAGGTTCGAATTTCGGACTAGTTTTGGAGAGATTCAAGAGCTGATTTAGGCGGCACGGTCTTCTGATGGTTAAACAGGGACGGTATGGTTGTTGGAATCGATTAGATTTGGCTGGATAATCAAGTTCTGGGTTAAACAGGGAGAGTGAACTTTTCTCGGTTTTGTTCGATTTCTGGGTATGATAAAGAGAGATTTAATCGCAACTTTTCATTGGGCTGGACTTTATTGGACTAAACAGGGTTGGTACGTTTGCTTTGATCGACTAGAATAGGCTGCATGATAGTGTGGAGAAAAACAGAGGAAACGTATCACGGGATACTCTGATTTGGCGTTTGAAGAGTTTTGTTCGGATTTTCTCCACTATTTTGATTTGGGATTAACCTATTTCGATAAAACATGGATGGTATAGGATTTAGATACGCAGAAAAACAAGTTTCCATGCATATCTCGGTGAATCAGGGAAAGGGAAAGTCACAGAAATTTCATGGTGTATACTTGGAAACATACGTGAATAAGCGGAGATAATATATTATAGTTATTTGATTATATCATCTGACAGTTGGTATTACTTCCAGAGACGTGTAGAAGAGATAAAGAGAGAAAGAAAACCCGAGACTTTTGGTCGAAGAAAATAAAGAGATTCTCGAGATTTAGTTTCCCTGTCATGTATGAAAGGCTTGGTACGAGTCCTAGAAAAGGGGAGTCGAGAGTTTGGGGTAAGAAACGGAGGTTACAAAGCCGGAGTTGCAGAGGAGTATCAAGGTGCTGCATGGAAGAAGAACACCAACAATAGATCTCACTTTATAAAAACAGTCATCTTTTCTTTGTAACAGCAACCCAATTGTAACAGTGGGCTTTATAATAATTATCTCGGTTACAAACTCGCTGCATTATATTATTTTTCAATAAAAACACCTTTTGAGCTTTGTTTCTATCTTTTGGGTGTGTTCTCGACATGAGGAGCTAAACCCCAATACTGGGACAAAGGAGGAATCTATTTTCATGCATGTGGTAATTCTACTTATTTCTTGTATGACTTTTTGCACTTGATTTAATTGTTTTATGATTTTCACTAATTAGTTGTGATTTCGTTTGATAACGTATGCTAAGTCTTAATACTTTTGATGCGTTATGCTTGTGATTTACAATTAATCTTTTAAAAATCCACCTTGGCAAAGAAGAAGAGTCTATAAAAAGTTAACTTTGGAGCTATAAATGTCTAGAATAATTAGTTGAACCACATGAACATGAGAATTGGTGGAATCCGAAGTCCTAGTATCTCTCGTTATCGTGACAATCTTGTGAATATATTTTCTTTATTTTAGTATTTTCTTTATTTTTAAGTCTAGAATCGAGTCTTTACAAGTCCGAGCGAATGATACTTTACTTACCACTTGAAAAACTACATCAATTTTTGGCGCCGCCGACGCGGATTTCGTTTTAGGATTTTAGACTTATTTTTCTTTTATTTTGTTAGGTTTTTATTATTTTTGTTCTTTTTTACGTTTTTGGGTATTTATCTTTTGTCTACAGGTTTTGGATCATAAAGAAAATTGAGCCAAGGAGTTTGGTGATTTCGTAAAGGCCGGATCTTAAAGCATAAAGACTTGGAGCGAAAGATTAAAGCGAAAAGAACGGAAAAGAAGACAGTTTCTTTTAGTTATTTTATTTCTTAGGGTTTTGTTTATTTTTCCTTATTAAAAAAAAAAACTGTATTAGGTTTTATTACTTTTGTAATTTTTCTTTTCTTTTTGGACACTTTGGACTTTAAACTTTGGACATTATTTTTAAACCCTAAGGAAGGGTGTTTAAATATAAACTGTGTGCAGAGAAGGACGGTGATTACGATATCGCCTCGGCCCCTCGGGTTCGTACATGACATAGGAGTGTGGCCCGAGTCGACTTCAGGTTCTTCGCCCGTCTGGTACGGGAGGTAAGTTTTTCGAAACACCCGCGAATCCCCTGTCAGCGGGTTTACTGTATTCCTTCGTTTGCATATATGCTGAGGACTTGAAAACGGCTGCTTTAATTTCCTAGTAAAGGGCAAGGACTCCATACAAGATAAGGGTTCGGATTTCATCACCGTTCTCTTCTTGCCCGCCTTAAAAACGAAACCAAACGCGAACCTAAGCCTAAAATTTTGACTAGAACGAGACCTATAGGGTAACGAGCTTAATAGGAAAGTCGTTCGAAAATATTGGTTACTCTTTTGAGCATACTTCGAAGTTCATGATGGTTTCTGTGAGTTGAATGCGTGACGCCGCCTTGTAACCGGTGAGGCCTTGGGTATCAAAGCTCCACGAGCTTCCCTCGCCTCGATTCAACTTACTTTGACTCGGATTGATTCCAGAGGGGTTTGCAGATTGTAACGAGTTCCTTTTCGAAAGAATAGAAGCTGGTCTAGAAACAATCTAAGTGGAGCCATCATGCTTTTTGTTTGCTAGAAATTTAGGTTTGATTTGGTTGAGTCAGCCTTGTTTTGTGATTGCATAGAATTCCCTACCTTATTTTTTGCATGCCTGAACGTAAAAGAGACGCCCTAGGTAGATTTGTTAAAGAGAAACCTAGTAGTTCTAAGCGTCTCGATTACCTCAATTTAGAAAGCCGATTCTTGAAGATTCCGTTTTTGAACGTCCGTTTGAGGAAAAATCCCTGATATTCCAATAGTGCCAGAAATGGCAACTTTGAAAGCTTTGTTGAACCCTACTAGGACTACTCGTCCCTCGTGTATCAGGTTACCTGAAACTGAAGCAAATTATGAACTTAAGCCTGGAACCTTACAGTTGCTCCCAATTTTTAGGGAAAGAAAATGAAAACCCCTATTTCCATGTTAGGGACTTTGAGGAAATTTGTAGTACCCTAAAAATTAGAAACCTTGATGATGATGCTTTGAAACTCAGGTTATTCCCCTTTTCCTTGAAAGATAAAGCCAATCGTGGCTATAGTTTGGCTTCCGATCAATTGAAACATATGAACAACTTACATCTGCCTTTTTGAACAAGTTTTTCCCTAGGCACAAAACATCGTCTATTAGGACGCAAATCTGCACTTTCTCAAACAGGAGGGAGAATCTTGTATAGGTATTTGGAAAGGTTCAATGATTATTAGCCCAATGTCCTCATCATGGTTTAGAAAAGGTTAGGTTAGTTCAGATCCTTTATGAGGGTTTAGATTATCCCACTACAACACAGTAGAGTATGTGTACAGGTGGGTTTGAAAACCAAACAGTTGATGATGCGATGACATATTTGCATGAAATCGCCGAAAAGACCCAACAATGGGAAAGTAATAGGGACCCCAGAAAACAATTCTTCTAGGCAGAGGAAACGTTAATAGGGTAGAAGGAACTTTGAATCAGATGCCAAAATTGCTGCTATAGCGAAAAGGTTAGAAGCTTTAGAAGTGGGTCACACTAGTGGTAGATTGGAGCCTTTTTGGGAAGGCCAGAATAATGAAGAGCAAGCCAATGCTCTCTATAATAACACTAGTTGATAACCGTCAGAAGTTTGACCCATATTCAGAAACCTATAATCCTGGTTGGAGAAACCATCCGAACCTTTCATGGTCTAAGGGCCAGAGTCAAGGTCAGTTTAGTAATTCTAATGCTCCCCCAGGTTTTGGTTCACATAAGAATTCATCAGAGAATAAAACGAGCTTAGAGGAATCTCTTAGTATATTAAGAAAAGCAGGATATGTTAGCACAGCCAGGACATGTTAGTAAAGACCAAGTTAGTTTTCAACAGGAAACCAAGCAGAACTTTCAAACTAATGCTCAGACTCTTGCTAAGCTAGAACTTCAAGTCGGCCAAATAGCTAAGACCTTAAGTGAGAGAGATAACGGAAGGTTCCCTAGTCAGACTAATCCCAATCCTAGAGGAGTTCATGAAGTAGGTGCAAAACCATCGAATCAATTGAATGCTGTTAGAACCCTTAGGAGTGGGGTAGAGTAGTAGACAATCAGGTAACCATGCCCGATAGTGAACATACTGTAGTTCACCCTCAGATCTCATCCTCAGATCTCATCCCTCAGGACCACTAACTGAGGGGACTGATAAAATTTCCGATGATGCCAATTCGGTTCCTGAGAGGTCTGATTCTGTGCCTAGAGCCCCATTTCCCCAGCTATTAGTACCAACAAAGAAGGAATCGAACTTTAATGACATATTGGAGGTTTTTAAGCAAGTTACCATAAACCTTCCTTTATTAGATGCAATTAGGCAAATTCCTGCTTATGCCAAGTTCCTCAAGGATATGTGTACGCGAAAGCGAAAACTTAGCGTCCATAAGAAAGCTTTCTTAGCTAGTCACGTAAGTTCAATCATTCAGAAACCACAACCCAAAGTACAAAGACCCAGGTTCCCCTACCATTGCTTGTACAATAGGTAAACACCGGGTAGAAAAAGCTTTACTTGACTTAGGAGCCAGTGTGAACTTACTGCCGTACCATGTGTACTTACAGCTAGGACTTGGTGAAATGAAACCTACTCAGATAACACTGCAGTTAGCTGATAGGTCTGTTAAAATTCCTCGAGGTGTTATGAGGATGTTCTATTGAGGTCGACAAGTTTATTTATCCAGTGGATTTCGTGGTCTAGATACCCAACCTGTCCCTGACCCAGAGAACCAGATACCTGTGATTTTAGGTCGCCCATTTTAGCTACGTCTAATGCGATCATAACTGTCGAAATGGTGTGATGAATTTATCTTTGGTAATATGACTATCGAATGAACATTTTTAATGTCAGTAAGCTACCTTATGAGCTAGATGACACATGTGTGAAGAGGTGAATATGATAGAATCCTTAGTTCAGGAGTCATTACCAAACATCTTGTCTGAAGACCCATTAGAATTGTCTATCCCATTTTGGTTTAGATTTTGACGACGATAACACTATTGAACAGTGAATGCTCTATTAGATTCTACCCCTGTGTTAGACACTGATAGATGGAAAGCTAGGTTCGAACCATTACCAGTTTCTGAGATACCTCATTCCTTCTTAGAAGAGCCCCTAAGTTGGACCTAAACCACTACCAGATACCTGAAGTATGTGTTTTAGGCCCATGAGACTTTACCTGTATAGTAGCTTCCGATTTGGATAGTGATCAGGAAAGTAGGCTAGTAAAAGTCTTCAAGATAATAAGGAAGCTTTAGGGTGGACTATAGCAGACATTAAGGGTATTAGTCCTACCGTTTGTATGCATCAGATTCATTTAGAGAAGACTCCAAACCTTCTAGGGAGATGCAACGTCGCTGAACCCTAACATGAAAGGTAGTTCGAAAAGAGGTGCTTAAGTTGTTAGAGCGGGTATTATCTACCCAATTTCAGACAGTAAGTGGGTCAGCCCCGTTCAGGTTGTTCCCAAGAAATCAGGTATCACTGTAGTCCAGAATGATAATGAGTTAATCCCAACCCGAGTGACCACGGGATGGCGTGTCTGTATGACTATAGAAATTGAACAAGGTCACAAGGAAGGATCACTTTCCCCTTCCTTTTATCGACCAAATGCTAGAGAGATTAGCTGGATATAGTTATATTGCTTTCTAGATGGCTTTTCCGGATATAATCAGATCGTTATTGCCCCAGAAGACCAAGAGAAAACCACTTTTACCTGTCCCTTTGGTACCTTTGCGTATAGACGCATGCCTTTGGGCTTGTAATGCCCCTGCGACTTTCAGCGTTGTATGATGAGCATATTTCTGATATGGTAGAACGGTTTTTAGAGGTCTTTATGGATGATTTTTCAGTGTTTGGTTCATCTTTTGATGAGTGCTTGCATCATTTGACATTAGTGTTGACTAGGTGTAAGGAAAAGAATTTAGTGCTTAATTGGGAAAAATGTCATTTCATGGTTAAATCAGGAATTGTTTAGGGCACATTGTTTCTTCAAAGGGTATAGAGGTAGATAAAGCCAAAGTTGACCTTATTAAGACTTTACAGGTCCCAAAAACCGTAAAAGACATTAGGTCATTCTAGGGCATGCAGGTTTTTTCGTCGATTCATTAAGGATTTTAGCTTGATTTCTAGACCTCTTTGCAATTTACTTGCAAAAGACGTTAAGTTTGTCTTTGATGATGCTTGTTTAGAGCTTTGAGAAGCTTAAGACTTTACTCACTACCGCTCACATAGTCTAGGCACCTAACTGGAACCTACCCTTTGAGATTATGTGTGATGCTTCAGATTATGTTATAGGAGTCGTGTTAGGTCAGCGTGTTGACAAATTACTTCATATGATTTACTATGCTAGCAAAACTATGAATGATGCCCAGTTGAATTATACAACTACCGAGAAGGAACTGTTAGCCATCGTGTTTGCCTTGGATAAGTTTAGATCCTACCTATTAGGTTCCAAGATCGTAATCTATACTGATCATGCTGCTTTGAAATACCTTTTGTCTAAGAAGGATACCAAACCTAGATTGATTAGGTGGATCCTATTGTTACAAGAATTTTCTCCAGACATTAGAGACAAAAAGGGTGCTGAAAATGTAGTAGCAGACTACTTATCTAGGCTAGTTGTTAGTTCTCCTAATGATTCGCTTCCTATAAGGGATAACTTTCCTGATGAACAATTGTTCTCTGTTTCCCAATCACCTTGGTATGCAAATATAGTGATATCTTGTTACTGGTCGAACCCCTCAACATTGGGGTAAACAAGATCATTCTAGGTTTTTAACCGAGGTTAAGCATTTCTTTTGGGACGATCCTTATTTGTTTAAGTATTGTCCAGACCAGATTATTAGGAGATGTGTACCTGAGAGTGACCAGTCCAGTATTCTTTCCTTTTGTCATGAACATGCTTGTGAGGGTCATTTTAGTTCTAAGAATACTTCTGCTAAGATATTGCAGTGTGGCTTTTACTGGCCTTCGTTGTTTAAGGACTCCCATAGTCATTGTGTGTCTTGTGATCGTTGCCAGAGGTTATGGACCATTTCCCGTAGAAATATGATGCCTTTGAACCCTATGTTAGTGATTGAGGTCTTTGATGTGTGGGGCATTGATTTTATGGGTCCATTTACTAATTCTTTGGGTTATCTTTACATACTTGTCGTTGTAGACTATGTGTTTAAGTGGGTTAAGGCGGTTCCGTGTAAAACAAATGACCATAGGGTCGTAATTAAGTTTTTGAAAGAGAATATACTTACACGTTTTGGTACACCGCGAGCTATACTTAGTGATGGGGGTTCACACTTTTGTAATAGACCGTTTGCTCTGTTAATGAAACAATATGGTATTACCCACAAAGTAGCTACCCCGTATCACCCACAGACTAGTGGTCAGGTAGAGATTTCCAATAGGGAAATTAAGCGTATTTTAGAAAAAACAGTTAATCCCAATAGGAAAGACTGGTCGTCGAGGCTTATTGATGCCTTATGGGATTACCGTACTGCGTTTAAGACACCCATTGGAATGTCACCCTACCGTTTAGTATTTGGCAAGGCATGTCACTTGCCTGTTGAGTTAGAGCATAGAGCCTATTGGGCTATTAAGCAGCTAAACTTTTCACTTGACAAGGCAGGAGCTCACAGAAAGCTCCAGCTCAATGAGTTGGACGAGATTCGTAGAGATGCATACGATAGTGCTAAGGAGTATAAGAACAAAATGAAACTTGTGCATGATAAGAATATTTTACGGAAGTCGTTTTCTCCTGGTCAAAAAGTTCTTCTGTATGACACTCGTTTGCATCTATTCCCAGGGAAACTGCGCTCTCGGTGGACCGGTCCTTTTGTGGTCCGTACTTTTTTTTCTCATGGAGCTGTTGAGATTGAGACATCAGATGGTAGTAGTTTTTCAAAGGTTAACAGTCAGAGATTGAAGCCCTTTTTAGAGCCTTTTCCTACAGGTGATGTTGAGGAGGTCCCTCTGGAGGACCCTGTTTACCCTTGATTGACCATCGAGGCAATTTGTATGTTGTATACTATTTTTGTCAGTTTTTGGTTTCACTTCACCCAGGTACTATCTTTCCGAACTCTCACTTTACTATTTCCTCATGTTACTTATATTTTTGGTACTGTTCTTTCATTCGAAACATTGAGGACAATGTTAGATTTAAGTTTGGGGGTGGGGTAGAAACTTTTTGTTTTAATAAATAAACTCCAGAGCCTAGAAATTTATGCATATTAAGGATAGCACTAACCAACCTAAGTGGATGAAAGCATTTTGGTTGTAGGAGTTGAGGAACCAATCTGATTTGATGGAAACATCTAGAAGAGTCTATTCATAAAAGCACATAGCTCAGGTGTTAGAAATAACATGATAGTTTCACCATATCTCGTTGAGTCCTTTTCACTTCTATTTTTTTTTTTTTAAACTATGTTACTCTAAGTGATTAGGTGGGGCTCACGATTCAAGTTGTTACCAATGCTAGAGTGAATTAGAGTGATTGAGATACAAAAAAAAAAAAAAAGTTGAAAAAAAAAAGTTGAAAAAAAAGGGAGAACAAGAAACTGAGACCAGACCATTTGAAAAACCGGAATAAATTCAATAAAGTCGACCACTGGTACCCTTGTATATGCCAGCGGTGTTGACCTAGAGTTAGGATTATCAATCACAGGTTCTCTTGTATATGCTAATTGTGTTGATATTAGTCAGACTAGTATCTCAGTCCATTAGGATAGGTTCATTTTTGGCGGAGGCCTTCAGACAGATATGAGAAACACCGTTCACTTAGTAAACATCAAAACCATCTATGTTTTTCTCTATATCCATCTTCTTGATCTATCCATGTGATTAGTTTTGACTCCGGATATTGATGTCCATAGTGCGACTATCTGAGTAGAGCTCTGTCACTTATATATGAATTTTAGTATGCTTGAGTGCAAACTCGTGTACAACAATTGGAATTTCGCATCAAGGTACTTCCTCCTGTAGTCAATAAGTATGCCAACCAAGATGATTCTTTAGTGCTTTCCAAGGTTCTGCGTAGATAGCTAGGGTCTGGAGTATAAAGGTTTTGTGGGTATACCTCTGGTAAGCCCTCCCGAGACTATAACTCGGCCACTAGGGCCACCTAGGGGTTTAAAGGCTTATTGCATACGCTAAATGCAATCGACGATACCTGCGTCAGTGAGTTAGGATTTTATTTTTCAATTTTATCTTTGCTCGAGGACTAGCAAATAATAAGTTTGGGGGTATCTGATAGAAACATTTTTGTGTCTAATTTGTCTCGATTCTATAATTGATAGTGCTCATTTTTGTACTTATTACGGTTTTTTATGTGTGTGGTGGCCAATCATTTTTGGAAAAATTGGCTCGAAAATTTGTCTAAGGCGCTCGGAGGACACCTGCTATCCGGACTCTCAATTTGGATAAGGGGCACTCAAATTACTAAGGGGCACCCAAATTACTATAGGAACCCCAGCAGCAGGATAAGGGACAACCTTCTTCAAGAATTCAAACAATTTATTTTGGCGGGAAAATTTGCTTCAGCAGCGAACCAGACTTAAGGTTAGAATTTCTGACTAGTTTTGGAGAGATTCAAGAGCTGATTTTGGCGGCATGGTCTTCTGATGGTTAAACAGGGCCGGTATGGTTGTTGGAATCGATTAGATTTGGCTGGATAATCAAGTTCTGGGTTAAACAGGGAGAGTGAACTTTTCTCGGTTTTGTTCGATTTCTGGGCATGATAAAGAGAGATTTAATCGCAACTTTTCATTGGTCTAAACTTTATTGGACTAAACAGGGTTGGTACGTTTTCTTTGATCGACTAGAATAGGCTGCATGATAGTGTAGAGAAAAACAGAGGAAACGTATCACGGGATACTCTGATTTGGCGTTTGAAGAGTTTTGTTCGGATTTTCTTCACTATTTTGATTGGGATTAACCTATTTCGATAAAACAGGGATGGTATAGGATTTAGATACGCAGAAAAACAAGTTTCCATGCATATCTCGGTGAATCAGGGAAAGGGAAAGTCACGGAAATTTCATGGTGTATATTTGGAAACATACGTGAAGAAGCGGAGAGAATATATTATAGTGATTTGATTCTATTATCTGACAGTTGGTATTACTTCCAGAGACGTGTAGAAGAGATAAAGAGAGAAAGAAAACCCGAGACTTTTGGTCGAAGAAAATAAAGAGATTCTCGAGATTTAGTTTCCCTGTCATGTATAAAAGCGTTGGTACGAGTCCTGGAAAAGGGGAGTCGAGAGTTTGGGGTAGTTAAGAAACGGAGGTTACAGAGCCGGAGTTGCATAGGAGTATCAAGGTGCTGCATGTTTCTATCTTTTGGGTGTGTTCTCGACATGAGGAGCTAAACCCCAATACTGGGACAAAGGAGGAAGCTATTTTTCATGCATGTGGTAATTCTACTTATTTCCTGTATGACTTTTTGCACTTGATTTAATTGTTTTATGATTTTCACTAATTAGTTGTGATTTCGTTTGATAACGTATGCTTAGTCTTAATACTTTTGATGCGTTATGCTTATGATTTACAATTAATCTTTTAAAAATCCACCTTGGCAAAGAAGAAGAGTCTATAAAAAGTTAACTTTGGAGCTATAAATGTCTAGAATAATTAGTTGAACCACATGAACATGAGAATTGGTGGAATCCGAAGTCCTAGTATCTCTCGTTATCGTGACAATCTTGTGAATATATTTTCTTTATTTTAGTGTTTTCTTTATTTTTAAGTCTAGAATCGAGTCTTTACAAGTCCGAGCGAACGATACTTTACTTACCACTTGAAAAACTACATCACGTTGTTAGGAATATTCTCTGCAGGTCTCTGAATGACGAAATCGACTTTTCTGGTAGCCCGTCGAACCATGCCAATGTTTCGCCGGCCAAGCTCGCCGGGAAATACTTATAAAGTACCGCTTCGTTTCGTCCCCACTGCATCAATGATAAAGTATACTGTTTCAAGTGTTGCACAACACTTTTCGATCCACTGAATATGCTTGAAAATGTCGGTATCACGCACTTCTCAGGAATGTCCGCATACATTATCTCGTAGGTGAATGGAGATTTATTTGCCTCCTCTATCGCCTCTGCCAGCTGCACCCTGCCACCTCTTCGCTAATTGTTTATCAGCGTCCTCATATCTCGTAGCTCATTCAGGACCTCTTGGTTCAGGTTTCCTCCATTTCCTTCATGATGGTCGCATCTCATCACGCTAAACCTTCCCTCCCGACGTATGATTGTTTCCTCGTGTCTCCGGTTTACATCATGTTGTCTTTCCTCCTCTCTCCTCATTTCGTCCTCGTTTCTCCTTTCTTCCTTATACCTTCGTCTTTGATCTTCCCATCTCGTTTCCTCCAACGTCCTTCTCAGATTTTTTCTTCACTGCTTTCTCTTCGTTGTCTCCTTCTCCGCTCTCCTCCGTCTTCCTCGCGGGCGTACCTCCTCTGTCGTGTCTCTTCTTCTCCTTACGATATCGTGTTTCCTTCCGAGTCCATGACGTCTGCCGCTGTTTCCTCGTTAAGTTGCCGATTTTGTAGTGCCAACATAGCGTTTTGCCTCATCAATCGAGCATGCTGCTCCGCTATATCCCTGTCTCGTTCCCGTTCAAGGCGAAGTGTCTCCCTTAGCTGCTCCAGCGTCATGTGTTCCTCATCGATGTTTTCTTCCAACTCTTCATGGGTCATTTCCTCCTCTACAGCGGTGTCCGTGTCATAAGTGTGTACCGAGCCTTCCCTAAAGTCATCTTCATCGGTCTGATTATTCCTTCGTTGGTTCACGCCTTGTCTTTCCCCTAGAATCGATGTTTCCGTCCTTTCCATTCTTCCTCCTCTCTTTTCTCCCAGACGTTTGCTTCTTCTCGTCTCTATCAAGTGCCTCGCTCGATCTGGTGTTCTGGCCATCAACTGATCCTTAGTTCGATCTCTTCCGACTATTTTCTTGCCTTCAATCTTCCGATGCAATACCAAAGGGTCACTCTCTCTCCTAGATTTCTAGTCTTGACTACTAATGAGTCGTTTAAGATCTACACAACCCTAATTTTAAAACAACTCGCCAAAATCTCTAGCTTCTACAATTTTAAAGCAATTTCAACCTTTCTCAAACTCTTAGATGGGGACGAATCCCCGATCTAAGTCCCTGTTTCTGGACACCAAAATGTAACTACTGGAAATCCAGTAGCACACCCAAGTAAGAAAAGAAACAGATCTAAGACATGATAAAGGTTTTGGATAAGAAATTCTTTATTGATTAACCACTCCAAGTAATGAAAGATACAAGTTATTGAGTACAAGGAAACCCTAATCTCTCACTTAAAGCAAAGCTCTCTCCTCCCCAAAGAATCCGACCCCTCATACGTTGCCAAAGGACCCCTATTTATAGACCAAGCAACCTAATGGTGTACAACTCATTTTTCTTCGCATGGATCTCGTGGAGATGCTTGATACTTCGCTCAGATCACTTTACATGAAGTTTTCCCTTTTCTTTCGCTGACAACTTTGGGTGTTTGTTGCACAGCTGTCTCTTTTCTTGCTCCATAATTTTCTTACTTCGCAAGTTATCTTTCTAGCCAAGTAACCTTACTTCGTCCATCTTTATTTCGTGGCTGGTGTCTTGCCGGGTACTCAAACTGATTCTTCGCAGTTTAGATTCCTTATACGAGGTACTTCATTTTTAGGATGCTTCGTGCTTTGTGTTATTAGTTAGTGACGAGGTAATTCTGACATTTGATTTGACAAGTCATTGACCGAGATCTTTAAATGAGATTCTTCAGTCCCATTTCGTGTCTTCCTGTGCGACCACGTGGCGAACCTATTTTGTGTACCTACACTACGAATCAGAAAAATAAAAATAAATATACAGTCTGAAATCTGAAATCTGGTAACGGTGTTATTCAGATAGGATTTGCTTTTCCGATTAAATATGTAGTTTGGACAGTGTTTGAAAGGACAATAATTTGAAATTTCTAATGGTTTGCTAATACAACATGATTAAATTTAACTGGCATGTTGAAAGACCAGTCCTCAATGGCCAGCATGGGCACCCAGTATCCTCGAGAAAATATGAAGCGGCGAAGGGGCAGTCTAACTTTGTACTTAAACCGAAAAAATCCCTGAACAGTACAAGTAATTTCGTGTAGGGGCTTAAACTTTCAAATCAGTAATGATTCGAATTAGATTTGATAGGTAGAATGATGATGAGCCATCTGAACTTAGTTCTCTTCATTTTGATTACATCATCAAAACCGTACAGTTGCAGCAGGGTAAGTATGCAAAGGGATGGGTAGTTATTAGAGTAATCATGTATTTACTTTTGACTAATAATCATTACCCTACTACTTGTAATCATCAAAACCTTCAAGTGCAGTAGTAATCCATACTAGGCTAAGTAGTGGTCTGAGTCTAGCAATGACAATAAAGCCTCAGAAAGTAGGTATGTGGTGGGGATAAGTGTTTTTTGGTTTTGATACAATCAGCTGGCCTCTTGTTATAAATTTTCTAAATGCAGGCAAGGAAATGGGTCATTTTTTGGTTTCGAGAATGATTAATGACCGAAAAGAAGCACTGAAGGTACACCGTGTGACCTCCTCCACCTTAATGAACATCCGTTTCCTTGTTCGAAGAACCCAACCGAGGAGAGAGATAAAGTCGTACAACTTTCACCCACCCTAAAGAATTTTTCTCTCAAAATCTCTTTGACTAGTCAAATACCATTATTTTTTCATCTAAAACCATCTTATTACTACTAAACCGCTCTCTTCTTCCCTGAAATTGCTTAAATTTTAACTGTTTCTCTACCAGTTTCTTTCATTTTCTTGGTGATAGCTCAGATCTTTTAGTTTCGTTAGTAGATCGTTTTCAAATCTTTTCTTTCTCCCATTTTCTTCTATTCTCTAAGATTGCTAGACGGATTTTGGATCTGTTTTTTATAAATGTTTGTTTTGTGTCCTGAGATTTCGTTGTTTATTTTCTACAATATACATCAGTTCCAGTTGTTTTTTTCTCGAAGATTTTTTAAGCTTTTTGTTCTTTGGTTTTGGTAAGCTCGTTCTCAACTGGTTTCTTCTTCTGGTAATGATGAAGTTCGAAGTTATGTCCCACAAGTATGATGATTTTCCTTTAAAAAACGTGAATCCCATTCCTTCGGCAGATGAGGAACTTCTTTGTCAGATGCTGAATCAACTGGAATCAAATCTTAATGCTCGGAAACCCTTTGTTAATCAACTTCTTGGAATAATTTCTCTTAACGATCAAGCAGAACGAGTCGTCAAAGGCTCCAACCATGTCACTCTGAAGACGGACTCGATTAACTTTAAAATCTCCGGCGAAAAGGAAAGAACTACATTGTTCAACAATAGAAAAACCACTGAGACTGGAATTTCAGGTAACTGCAAGTTTAATGTTTCCGGCCAAAGCAACTGTACTGGTATTATAATAAGTGCGGCGGGTTATAACAGTTTACCCGCAGATGAAGTTGAGGATTCAGGAAACCTAATTTTAGATCAAGTCTCTCCTTTTGACTTAAGTCCTTCTCCTGGTCTAAATGTGAACAATGGGCTTGTAGTTAACTATATAGTCTATTGGTGTTTATTTTATATGTGGGATTTATTGGGCCTGTCTTGTTTTATGAGAAAAAGAAGTAAAAATCCAAGGGAAGTTGTTACACTAACATTGAATCTTCCGGGGAGGTCGGTTAACAGTTTAAAAGTATCAGATGACCTAGTTGCTGGTCAAGTTAATCTCAGATCTGACAAGGGTAAATGCTTTGGCCAAGGAAATGGTCGATCGGAACAATGTCAAAGGTTAGGTCACATCAAGAGTTGGTTCATTCAAGGCAACTTCAGGACTTGCTTGCAAAACTCCATACTGTTATCTTCTTCAAATACAGTAAGAACCTCGGAAAGCCACAGGTACTGCATACCCCTTTACGGTATTCTTTGCTTAATTGATATCAAGACTTGCAGACAGATTAGACTTGATTTTTATTTGTTCTCGTCTGAGTGAAAGGGTTTAAGTTTTTCACTTCATAAGAAGTATGTTATCATCCGTATGATTACCTTGATGGGTGAAATTGATTTGGGGTGTTATTGTCTAGGATATACTCTGAGTATTTGTCTTAGCACTGATGGTAACATATCCTGGTTCTTGAACTACTTGAGATGTAGATGTCTAGGGAGTAACCTTAAGGATGGTTGTGTGTTTAAAGAAGGACATTGAGATTATCAGCATCTCGCAGTCGGGAAAACTGCTACCTATAGACAGATAAAACTTGATGCTTATTTGTTTTCTCGAGAATGGATGTGCTTTTATACCCTGACATCTAGAGCTTATAATGTAATTGTACTAATACCTTGGATGGTGAGCTTGTTATGTGGACTTCGTACTCTGGATGTTATTTGAGTATTTCTAACATGATGGATGATAATCTTCTCTTGCCAGTAATTGCTCTGAAATTTAGACTCTCCATACATTCTTGTGAAGTTCATAAGCTAATTGAGAAGTATGATGAGAACTGGGGTGGCTCAAGTCAAAAGCAGATGGATAATCTTTATCCTCACTACACCTGTAAAACGTTTTATTATATCTTATCCATCAGAGTGGTTGCCTCTCGACGGATTGAATTAGATTTCTATTGGTTCTCTCGTGTCTGGAATGGACTAAATTCACTGTCTTTTATGGAATATGAAATGAGTCTTATGTTCAGAGCTTATTCCCTGAATCATCTTATTTCTTTGAATTCTTGGGATGAATTGCCGGTATTCAGTTTACTCTTATGTTGGACTTATCCTGCTGCCATACCTTTAAGCCAGTTATCACCTACGGGGGCTTGGGCTGTCAGTACATATGTTTGGGATAGTAGTAAGTTGAAGCCTGTGTTTGATCACAAGTGTTTTTGATGGAAGTTTCAGCAGTTTGGGTTTTCTTTTCGGCAGGGTTTCGAGGAATTTTCACTATGTTCTTTTTTTCCAATCAGTTTTCTGGCAGTCTTCTGTTTGGAGGGAACTGGCCTTGGTTCTCCTTTGTTAGTCATCTTGTTCTTTGGAAGACTGATGCACCTTTGTATGTCACGCGTGGCTCATTTATGAGAATTAAACGTCAACATACCCATGTCTTGAAAGGGGCTCCAATAGTGGTTTACTGTAATCAAGGTCGTAGTGAAGCTGATGAAAAGTTGGCGGAATCGAGGATTTCTTCGTTAGAACTGGACCAAGTGAGGATGTATACTTCTATATCTGGATGCAACATCTCTTGTCTCGACGCTTATCTGCACTTTCCTTTATTTCTTTTTCGTTATTGTTGTACTAGAGTACTCTTATTGTCTTGTATTATCTCCTTTTATGGTTCAGCCTCCAGTTTAGTGTCTACTAACTGTTTGATGCACTACACCAAAACCAGGATTTTGTAACAGTGCAACCTGTCACAGTTTATTTTTCAGTCACAGATACACCTGTGATAAGTCCTTCAACAGTTATAACTGTTATTAAATTTTGTATTCGTGATAATAATTAGGAATATTAAATTCTTTTATTAGTCACAATAATATTTGTTGACAATTTTACAGGCAATCACAATTATAATTCAAGTGATGATTCCACCCAAATATTTCACCACATCTAAAACAACCCCAAAACTATAACACTTTGAATTTTACTTGTCACTAATTTTCCCACATTTATACAAACTAACAATTATATTTGATTTTTATAAATCAAAATACAATTTTTTTTTTTTAATTTTCTTAATATTAGAAAACAGGATCAAGACCAAGTCAACAAGTCATGACTTTATAGAAATTTGACTTTGACATATATGCTTCTTCCGAAGACGGTGAAAATTACCAGACTACCCTTATCGGAATAAGTGTAATAAAAATTCCGAAGATTGTGAAAATGACCAGACTACCCTTATCGGAAATCAGTAAAGTAAATATTACAAACTGTGAACTGACTATTTTACCCTTACTATTTTACCATATTACCCTTAATGGAAAAAAGTGTAACAAAATATTATGCAGATTGTGAAAATTACCAGACTACTCTTATCAAAAATAAGTGAAGTAAGTATTACAGAATGTGAAAATAACCATATTACCCTTAATGGAAATTAGTGCAATAAATATTATGGAAACTGTGAAAATGACCAGACTACCCTTATCGGAAATAAGTAAAGTAAATATTACAGACTGTGAAAATAACCATACAACCCTTGTAAGGAATAAGTAAAGAAAATATTACAGACTGTGAAAATGACCATTTTACCCTTATTGGAAATAAGTGCAATAAATATTATGGAGACTGTGAAAATGACCAGACTACCCTTATTGGAAATAAGTAAAGGAAATATTACACATTTTGGAAACGACTATATTACCCTTACTATGAAAATGACCATATTACCCTTACTAGAAATAAGTGCAATAAATATCATGGAGACTATGAAAATGACTATATTACCCTTACTAGAAATAAGTGCAATAAATATCACGGAGACTATGAAAATGACCAAACTACCCTTATCAGAAATAAGTAAAGTAAATATTACATATTATGAAAATGACTATTTTACCCTTACTGGAAATAAGTGTAATAAATATTCTGGAGACTATGAAAATGACCAGACTACCCTTATCAGAAATAAGTAAAGTAAATATTACAGACTGTGAAAATGACCATATTACCCTTATTGGAAATAAATGCAATAAATATCATGGAGACTATGAAAATTACCAAACTACCCTTATAAAAAATAAGTAAAGTAAATATTACAGACTATGTAAATGACTATTTTACCCTTATTCGAAACATATGCAATAAATATTATGGAGACTGTGAAAATGTCCAGACTACCCTTATCAGAAATAAGTAAAGTAAATATTACAGATTGTGAAAATGACCATATTACCCTTACTGGAAATAAATGCAATAAATATCATGGAGACTATGAAAATTACCAAACTACCCTTATCAAAAATAAGTAAAGTAAATATTACAGACTATGAAAATTACCACTTTACCCTTATTCGAAACATATGCAATAAATATTATGGAGACTGTGAAAATGATCATATTACCCTTACTGGAAATTAGTGCAATAAATATTATTAAGAGTGTGAAAATGACCAGACTACCCTAATTAAAAATAAGTAAAGTTAATATTTTTAGACTGTGAAAATGACCATATTACCCTTAGTAGAAATAAATGCAATAAACGTCATGGAGACTATAAATTGACCAAACTGCCCTTATCGGAAATAAGTAAACTAAATATTACAAACTATGAAAATGACCATATTACCCTTAATGAAAATTAGTGCAATAAATATTATGGAAACTGTGAAAATGACCAGACTACCCTTATTAAAAATAAGTAAAGTAAATATTACAGACTGTGAAAATGACCATATTACCCTTAATGAAAATTAGTGCAATACTGTGAAAATGACCAGAATACCCTTATTAAAAATAAGTAAATTTAATATTTCAGACTATGAAAATGACTATAATATTTATTGCACTTATTTCTAGTAAGGGTAGTATGGTCATTTTCACTATTTGTAATATTGACTTTACTTATTTCTGATAAGGATAGTCTGGTCATTTTGTCAGTCTCCATAATATTTATTGAACTTATTTCCAGTAAGGGTAGTATGTTCATTTTCACTATCTGTAATATTCACTTTACTTATTTCTGATAAGGATAGTATGGTCATTTTGACAGTCTCCATAATATTTATTGAACTTATTTCTAATAAGGGTAAAATAGTCATTTTCACAGTATGTAATATTTACTTTACCTATTTTTAATAAGGGTAGTCTGGTCATTTTCACAGTCTCCATAATATTTATTTCACTAATTTCCAGTAAGGGTAGTATGGTCATTTTCACTGTCTGTGTGATATTTATTGCACTTATTTCCAATAAGGGTAGTTTGGTCATTTTGACAGTCACCATAACATTTATCGCACTTATTTCCCCTAAGGATAAAATGGCCATTTTAGCAGACTGTAATATTTACTTTACTCATTTTTATAAGGGTAGTTTGGTCATTTTTATTGTCTCTTTGATATGTATTGACTTATTTTTATTAAGGGTAATATTGTCATTTTCACAATTTGTAATATTTACGTTACTTATTTCTGTTAAGGGTAGTATGGTCATTTTAACTGTCTCCATGATATTTATTGCACTAATTCCTAGTAAGGGTAATATGGTCATTTTCACTGTCAGTGTGATATTTATTGCACTTATTTCTAGTAAGGGTAGTATGTCATTTTCACAGTCTCCATAATATTTATTGCACTTATTTCTAGTAAGGGTTGTATGGTCATTTTCACTATATGTAATATTCACTTTACTTATTTCCGATAAGGATAGTCTGGTCATTTTGACAGTCTCCATAATATTTATTGTACTTATTTCCAGTAAGGTAAAATAGTCATTTTCACAGTCTGTAATATTTACTTTACTTATTTTTAATAAGGGTAGTCTGGTCATTTTCACAGTCTCCATAATATTTATTTCACTAATTTCCAGTAAGGGTAGTATGGTCATTTTCACCGTCTGTGTGATATTTATTGTACTTTTTTCCAATAACGGTAGTTTGGTCATTTTGACAGTCTCCATAACATTTATTGCACTAATTTCAATTCATACTTTGTTTAGGAAGAATCACACGTTGGCACTATAAATGTCTGTTATACTTTTCTAACTCCAGGTGTCCTGCCCCTGATTACCTAACTTTGTACGTCAACATGAATAATTAGTTTAATTCCTTTTACATGCATTTTTGACATTTCAATTTATACTCTATTAGGAAAAACACACATTTGCACTATAATGGCGATTATTCTTTTCTGACTCTAATATCATTAGCTCTGCAATGGGTAGTAGATTTAATTGCTTGAATATCAATATGCTAGTTGCCTTTGTACCTTTATTTTTCTTTCTTAGTTCTCCAATTTGTAATTTCATCACACCTAAGTGCCACATATTACTTGCTGGTTTAGCAGTTATTTCACATAAACAACTTCAGGTGTCAACCATGTTTGTTTTGATACCTGAAATTGGTTCCCATCTTACTGAATCTAGGTTCCCAGCTTTTGTTGTTGTTGTTGTCTATGAATGGATTCTACATGATTTCGTTCTGTAAGAACAACTTGTGTTAAGCACCCTGGAGATCTATTATTTCTAACTTTTAATTTATCTGACACGATGCACATGAAAGGCTCAATGAAATCGTTGTAAGTGCATACTATGTTGCACCCGAGGTTCTACATAGATCTTATATTGGTGTGATATCATATATACTTTTGGAAGTCGTCCGTTCTGGGCTCGCCCAGAGTCTGGGTTTTTTCGCGCCTTTAGGGCGGACTCAAGTTTCGATGAACCTCCTTGGCCTTCTTTATCTTCTGAAGCCAAGCATTTTTTCAAGCGTCTATTGAATAAAGACCCACGTAAACGAGTGATGGCTGCTGTGGCATTAAGTTAATATTCTCATCTTGTTAAAAAAGACTGCTGAATTTCTTTCTTTGTGATCCTAATTATATTTCTCTTGGCAGGTCATCCTTGGATTAGTAACTACAATGATATTCAGGATCATGAAAGCCTATATGCGCTCATCATCTCTACATAAAGCTGCGTTAAGAGTGAGTACTTTAATATTCTCAAAATTTGCTTTGTTGTTGATCATGTCTCATAATTTGTTTTGTCCACGCCCCTTGCTTTTCAGGCATTCTCCAACCTTGTGGTTTACTTTTATGGAAGCCATGCTTGGTACAACAACCCTGCAGATGGAAGTTTCTATGTTGCAGCAGGTTGTTCTGAGGCAGGACAACTACTCTTAAAGCCATACAGTTGCTCTTCAGAATGTGGAATCCACTATTAACGAACTAAGTGAGATATTTACACAGCTGGCGACAATGGTTGCACATCAAGGGGAACTGGCTATCAGGTATCTTATTCTTACTGTGAGGAGAAAAATTCATATCCCCCTTGTGATATTAGTATTTTCATACCAACAACATTCCACAAAAGTAATTCCCTTATAGTCCTCTTCTTTCCCTGTTTTATATATTTATGTTTTCACGCTTGTTACGTGATTGTATACCCGGTACTGATGAGCCAATTGTTGTTTACATGACCTAGATATAGGTTTAATCTGTTAAATTACCTGAAACATGTGCTTAGACTTTGCGCTAATGTACTGACTTGACCTTATCTTCATACTGCTTTGTTAATTATTGACTTGACCTTATGTTAAGGAGGGAATATGAAGTATACTTTAGTAACTTATTTTGTTCTACTGTGTATTAAGAACTGAACAAAGTCATTGTACTGATGTTGATTTGCTTTGCAGGAACGACGTTCTTTGTCATATGTGAACCAGAGACACAACACATGCATGCTTTACTTGATATCATTTATGAAGTATGGCCAAGTTCATCATCATCGAAATCAAAATTTCATCCTTTTTTTTTGTGTAATTTTAAACCTAATGGATAAAATGAATGAATAACTTTTGGAGAACTTCCTCTATACTGCAGTAGGAGGAATCCGACCCTCTGTGGTAAGCATTGATACTCATTTACCCTAAAATCTCTTCACTAGTCTGAATTTCGTGTTACATGGTCCCTTTATCTATTTTTTCACAGCTTTAGAAATCTATTGACATACTTTTAACTTTGTTCTGCGGATTGAAGTCCTAACGCTTTTGAGTTTGTGTTCAATTGTGATATACAGGTAAAGTGTTTATTCACTATTTTTTAGTTGTCATCCTAAAATACAACCTTTGTTAGGGAAGTTTAGGTCTGATCATGGTTTGTGTTGATTTGTAGAGGCAGCATATGTTGTCCTTGCAGGTATTTTTTGGTATTGTTGGGACTTGAACTGACTACGCATTTTTGTTTCTTGGTTCTACAGGTCTGTTTTGTCTAGATCCGATTGAATTTAAGTTAGCGATCAAAGACATAAATGGTGAAGTTTGGCGGGTAAAATTCTATATTTTATGAATAATTTTGAACTTTCTAAGTTAGGTTTGCAAAAGAATTTCAGATTGAGCACTTAATTTAGTGCTGAAAAATATTTGAGTTATTTTGCAATTATAACTCTTGTCTGAGACTAATGAATAAGATTGAATTGTTTTTGGATAAATTACTTTCTATGAGCTTCTACATTGAATGTATTGACTTCCTTTATGCAGTTTGTGAATGTATGAATTACAATTCCAAAAAGAATGGCCTGCAATTGGGTTTCAAGTTTAATTGTATTATAGGCTTGTACACTGGAAATACGAGTCCAGGATGAGGGCCAGTATTATAGGCTCGTAAACTGGAATCCCAGGTCTATAATCATGACCTGGGCTGTACTTTTTTTTCAATTGTAATTAAAGAATTTTCATGGGAAAAACCGTAACACAAATTGTTAGTAAAATAAACACGTGTCTCCTAAGTAATAGTTGCAAATTAACAGTAACACTTATATCCGTTACTTTAGTCGTAACAAGAAAATGACAGTGTCTCTTGGTGAATTGTTGTAGTTATGGTGTAACAGTTAAAATCATTGGTTTATATGTGATAATTAAAACACGTGTCGCTATCATAAAATTAGGTCAATTGTGACAATTGATTATTGTTACGTTTCTTTTATGTGACTGTATCTGGATTGTGTTACAGATAAAACCGTTACAAACTCTATCACAATTATTAATAACGGCGTATTTAGTACGGTAACCGTTACAGATTCAATTAGTAACAGGTACAACCTGTGACAAAATCCTGGAAATGGTGTTGTGATGGCTGAACTTGTAACCATTTGATTATTAAGAAAAAAAAAAAAAAAGGTACACCGTGTGAGACAAGGACGGGGCCCACGTCTGCCTTTCCCAGACCCAAAGCTAAGCACACGATGTTGAGACCGTGCGATCCCCTTGGGGACAAAACGAAGTACAAAAACTTCGATGTGTCTAACAAGGCACTTTTGGTTTTGATGCAATCATCTGGCCTATGAACAGTCGGTGTCTTTGAAATGTAACTATGGCAATGGGTCCTCACAACAGTACAAAGATCATAAAAAGACCACCCTAGATGCATAGGCAAAACTAGTCTATAGCGCTATAAAAAGGAAAGACACCTAGTCGAGTTGAATTGTTGGCTCCCCGCGAGTCTGACCAGAGAGTCATATCAGTTGTCAAGTCACACTAACTATAATAGTGGATAGTTTAGAAAAGAACCACTTTAATTTGGAATCCTTGGATATCCAAATTTTGAAATATGCCTCCCCAGGGTTGACCTTAAAGGTGTAAAGCGTGCCGGTCCGGCACAGCCCGGCATACAAAATGAAGTATTTTACGTGCCATGTGCGGTGTTGTGTTGTGCCAATGATTTAAACGTGTCGTGTTGTATACTTTACTAGTTAAAAGCTACGCACAGCACAGCCTACGGGCACAACATACGAATAAACATGCAGTGCCGTGCTGGCACACGTGTTATAAACAATTTGAAATCACTTAATGTAGATATTAAGTCGGACATTATCACAAGAATTTAAATAGATAACATATCATTTGGAATTGTTTCAAGTAAAATTAACAAGTTTATTCAATAAAAAGAAATAACTCATCAAATATATAAAATTGGATCATTGCCATGTAAATTAATGTTCTACTCAAATATAGGTAACGACATTATAACAACAATATTTAAATATATTTTCCAAATATTTAGGTATTATATGTGTCCGTTATAAAAATAAGTCAACATAAAATGTCAAAAACTAGCGAGAATAGTGACTCTTTTGTGAAATATACACAAAATGTGATATATTATGTCTTGTTATATGGTGTACTTGTGCATGCTATGTCGTGCTTTCTTAACGTGCTGTGCTGGGCCACGTGCTTATACGTGTCGCGCAGTGGTGTGCTACTGCGCCGATTAGTCAAACCCAGCACAGCCCACGAAACTAACTTGCTGGGCCGTGTTGGGCAAATCATTTGTTGGATTGTCTGGGATCAGATTTTAGTGTGCTGTGCTGGGCTGTGCTCGTGCTGGCACAACCAAATTTACACCTCTAATTGACCTTGACCATCATAATCAGGAATTTGGGTAAAATCTCCCTAATATCAGATGGCGGATTGACAAAATTCCGCTCACACACACAACAGAAAGTTAGTGCAGTTTAAGGTCATATATTTCCTTGTAAAGCACTTTCTTATTCCATGTCCCCATTATTCTACGGTAGGGGAAGGGGTGGTTGAAGCTATGTATCCAAAATAGATGAGTAAATTAATGTGAAGAAAAAAACAAGTCGTAATAGGAATAAGATGCATGTCTGTTTCAGTTCACGCTTGTGCATGCCTTTATATGCACCTTAATCACTTTTGAAGAGAAACTCGGTCAGGATAAATGCAGATTATTCAGAAAATGGATGTAGTTGGCCTGTTTTTCTTCTTTTGAATCACTTTGAAAACAAATCTGATCAATTCTGTGCACATTTTATCAATTTGTCACGCTGCCTCTCGTGATAAGAATATCATCTCACGTCAGTCTAACATAACTGCAAATAGTAAGTGAAAATCAAGATTAAGATGTCATGTTCATCAGTTGATGTAAACACCCATCGAATACTAGAGAGAGTGCACAAAAAAATTTGGCAAAAGCTGAACTCGCAATTTCACTTTGTGAAGCAACCGATGAAAGTTCCAAACAAAAGATGTCTTCCATAGAGTTTATTTAGTGCTAAAACTTTTCAAAGTAGTAGTTAATTTCGAAAAAGATCATAGCATGTTTTCTTTTGTGGAAATCATAAAAATGAGCTACATTTTGAAATCAAAGCAAAATAATAACATCAAAATCTGCAAACAGTCCCCCTTTTCTCTTACCTTTAAACGAAAACAATATCTTTAAAAAGTACTTCACCAATTAAAAGATGTGCTTCCTATAATCCCTACTACTACTACTAAAACCCTTTATTAAGTGGTACGTCTCTTATCATTCTTTCATTCATGCAATGTACTACAAATTCCACCTAAAGCATATGCTCCTCTGTCAATCTACAAGATAAAAAACAAAGACTATAATTTCAAAGTTTTCTCATTACTCGAAAAATAAATAAATTAGGTTGTGTTTTGTGTTAACAATCGTCATCATTCCTTGAGAAAGGAGCTTTAGAGATAATGATTATTAACTACAACCAAAACCCCATAAAAACTACTTATATTAAGTGACCTTGATTAGCTTAATTGGTGGAAAACGAGGAATTCTTAGACTTTTTTAAAGTACTTTGGTTTGAATTTTGAAAAGAGAGTTTATGCTTTCGTTAGGAGCGGATTAGTGGTACAATTCAGTACTATAATCAGGGTTTCTATTTAGTCAAATGAAGCATTAATCATTTCTTCTCAAAATCCATGATTCTTGGATTTGGATAACTTATGGTGTTGAATTCGAATTCGGAGGACAGGACCACTGATTGAAGCATATGGAACGAGGAAGGAGCTTATGTATCGGTTGAAACAGCTTTTTAGATGTCGAAAAAGAGTGATTCTTGACAGACCGAGATCTTGAACCATGCAAAAACCGAATCACTTTTTCTCTTATAATTTTTTATGTGGGTCCTGGTGGGCCCCGCAGAGGACAGCAGGGGTCCTGGCTTTGGTGAAATTATGTGTCTCGCGGTTTTCTTCCACGGTTTTTTCCGTGGTTGTTTATCATTTCTGGTTGAAAAATGGTTTTTTTTGGTTGGAGAAATAGAGGCTTCATCACTTGACTAGTTGACTTGACTACTAGCTAAAATGAATGTTTGTCATTTGTCTAGTTTTAAATTTTGAAACAAAACACAATGGGACATTGCTTCTATGTTTTCATCAACTACAAGAATTCAAACACAATGTGTGAAGTGTGAAAAGAAAATTTAGGTAGCAAAGGCCAATGGCAATGACTGTAGGGGGTTAAGTTTTTATTTTAGTTTCTAAGTTGACTAATATGCGCATTAAATTTCTCTGCTGCAACTAATATTTTGTACAAACTTTTTGTTCCAGTACAAGATAATGGGGCTTAATTCTAATTTGATTGTTTGCTGGCAAGAAAAGCATTAAGAACATTAACAGGACTATTGAAGCTGCAGCAGTAGTTAAAGGCTATCTAGTTAGAAAACAAGCAGTGTCTATATGCTGATCTTGAATTTGTCATTGCTCATTGTTGGCTATCGAGTTTGGGGCAATGTTTTTCATTCCTAGTGTTTTTGTACTTAAATTTTTGAAAGAGTGAGCTCTGTTTTGGTTCTCTTCTCTGATTGTTAAGTTGTTGAGTTTTGGCGTCTTGTCTATTAAATGAGGCAAACTGATCTGGAAAGAAAAAGGATGACCACAGCTTCAACTAAATGTAATGAACCGATTTTTTTTTCTTTATTTTATGATTGATAAAGTATTTGGTGCTTACCAGTTTATAAGCCAATTGAGACCGACACTTACAAAAAAAAAAACAAAAACAAATCAAAATTGGTGTTGATAATGTTTTCATGTAAATCGAGATTTCTGCTTGGAAAATATTAACAATATGAATAATGACACAGTTTGAGATACTTTTTTTTTTGAGAAACATAAATGCACACTTCAAAGTGGGATTCACTTTCAAACAAGCTAAATCTGATTTCACGAGCACTTTACCCAGCAAGGCTGATTTAGTTGCATTTTAAAACCACAGTTAGGCTCATGCGCGAGAATGAAAGATTAGGCTCATTTCAAAAGTGAGGATGGGTCAAATTCACTTAAAAGTGCACACACATTTACAGCCGATTGAAGCATGGGCGCCGCATACCCTTAACCCGAGGTTTGGATGTATATATGAAGTCCAATATTGTGCTTAAACCACAACTAGAACAACATGTAATTTTGAACCAGCTACTAGTTTTAGTTGCCTGACAGGACCTAAGAGCCTAAGATCAAAACTATTGACAAATCCAACCATCTGCAGTATCGGCAATATATAACTATTCTACTCCATGGCACTAACTATCGAGCCATGAATGAACCAAGTTGAGCTTTTTTGGTTCTTTACCCCCTCAATTCTCCTAGAAGTAAAATATAGGAAAAAAACAAAGATGTCCTTGAACAACACAAGTAATTATGTGTAGGGGCTTACTCTTTCAGATCGGTAATCCGGTAATGATTAGAATTAGATTTGATAGATAGGATAATGATGATTGCTTTTTGAACTCTCTTCATTATGATTACAACATCAAAAAGTACAGTTGCAGACCGGGTAATTAGGCTTACTTTTATGGGCTAGACTGAACTGCTAGATTGGGCAAAAAATGTTGCAAATCATGGAAAAAGTGTGGGGAAAAAGTTAACACTCTTTCTGGCTACTTCTCTCTCCTAGCATTTGCTCGCAGACCAACTATCAGCGAGATTGAAACGATGAATAGTGCGGCGCTCAAAAAGTGATACAAACGCTGGACGATTCGGCGTTATGCGAATATTCCAGAGAATCAACGCCGAATTGATAGGCTAGGTTGGACGCTGCACCGTCAGCGCTTGACCTTTTTTTTAACCAACGGCTATTTTTTCCAAAATTCCATTTCTACATGTTTGGCAATTTGTTTCAATCGTAGTTTGTTTCAAAATTTGGAAATTTATCAAAGTAAATGTAGCCGTTTGAGAATTTGTAATCTTCCATTACATTGCAAAACAAAGTTTCAATGTTTTTTGAAGAAATTAAAAAGTACATTGAAATTGAAATCCTACTTCTAAATAACTTAAAACATAAAAAACTACATTGAAATTGAAATCCTACTTCTAAATAACTTAAAACATTAAAAACTACATTGATATTGAAATCCTACTTCTAAATAACTTAAAACATTAAAAAGTACATTGAAATCGAAATCCTACTTCTAAATAACTTAAATTATCACCTTAGTTTAGGGGATAGGGTCCAATCCATAACGGGCTAAAATCTCGTTCTTCCATATTTTGTAGACGGGTTTCTCCCGTTCTTGTAATTCATCCAAGGGTTGTCGTAGGATATTCATATCCGATTCTATTTGCTGCGTTTGTGCCAAGGTTGAAGTGCTTTCCATGTTCTTCTTCAGATACTCTTCCTCTTTTCATACTTGGCCTCTCTTTGTGCTTGTGCGTTTTCAAGAAGTTCGATGAGTTTATCCATTTTTTTCATCTAATTTCTGCGATGCTTTAGCCTCAGGAGCCATTTTCTTTGCTTGATCTCTACCTTCACTTCTAACATCATCGGTTTGTTCGAAATAGCGTCTTCTCTTTGATATGTCCGAGGTTTCAGAAACATTAGTAGACGAAGTGCTACCAAACCTTGCCATATTTTGCAAATCTTCATCCATATTATCATCTTCATTTTCTTGAGTAGCTTGAGTCTGTTGAGTAGGTTGAGTGGAAGTACCGACTCCATCATCATTATTCACCGCCGGGTTGTAATCGGGTTGATAAGTCTTCAGGATCTGGAAAACCGATTCGTACCTCCAAAATTTTCCAGTCGATGCTTCATAATTCTGTTTTCCACGATGATACTGGGGAAAAAATAAAAGGAAAAATTTAGAGAAATAAAGAAAGAGATCAAAATGGAAGAAAGAAAACATTAAAAAAAATTGAGGTACTTACATAATCCGCCTCGGTCATCCCCGTAGGTTTGTTTCGGAAGTAGGGCCTAACAAATGAAATATATTTCCTCACTTCGGTTCTTATTGTGTTGCACTTTGTTTGCAATGCCTTTTTATCTCTTTCTACACCATTGGGACCTTTTCTTTTATTATACTCTTCAATAATCTTACTCCAAAATATTGCACCTTTTTTTATCTTTTCCATGAATTGGATCGTTGCTTGCTATGACCCAACCATAAATTAGTGTCTCTTCTTCTATTGTAGTAAAGTGTGTCATAATTTTGTATGAACAAAAATATGTGAAGATGAGGAAGAAAATCAATGAAGAAGATAATCAATTGATCTTGGTGTGAGGGATGAAGGAGAAGTTGTCCTCTATTTATAGGGAAACTTGAAAAAATAGCTGTTGTGGTTTTAAACGGCTATTTAATCTGAGTCGTTGAAAATGCAATGTTCATCTCGATCTGATGGATGAGATTTCCTAGCGCCGTTTGGTTCAGCGTCAAAGCGTTGAATGGTACAGCGTTGCCTTTCCTGACGTTGAGATTCAACGATCACTTTTGATCTCGCGGCTGGTATGCCAAATGCCGTTTGGTTCGGCGCTGGATGCCCTTTGACGTTCTGAATAGATGAGCTACCCACTGCTATCTCATCGACGTTCTGTGCATTGTATGAATCAGTGACATAAGCTCCAACACTCTTTTTCGTCCATCAAGTGTTATATTGATCCAAGTAACAACTAACTCTTGTGCAATTTTCAAAGTGAAGAAACATAACTCTCTTTTTGGATACATCTAGTGCATACTCATATTGGTCTCCCACAGCATACCGACTCTCTCTCCATGGTTGCCAAATACACGATTCCCTTGTTCTAGTGTCAATCTGTATTCTTGCGCTTTTGACTAAGTGTTTCATAGTATCCTTTTGGCCTTCTCGATGTCCTCTCTTCCTTGATGCAATCCTAGTCTTCTTGAAGAGACTAATCTTTGGGAAAACATCATGATGTCCTTTAGGTGACTGACAAAGAAAGGGTTGCATGTTGCGGAAGTAGTAATAATATCAATACTCAAGTACCACAACCATGCCAACTAAATTCGTACCCCTGGTTGACCAATCGTCGAGATATTTATAGGTATTACCTAACGAAGCTAGACCCCAATCATACTCACCAACTCTATCTAAGTCAGCCAATAAAAAACCCCAACGTTTATCTACTTTTCCAGTAGAATGCGTTAGAAGAAAATGACCAAAACACCACATAAAGAATGCTTGTGTCAATGTCACTGCACATTCAATATTATTCTGGTCTTTTCTACTTTCAATGTAGTTTTTCAAGACAATTGAGGAAAATGTATTAGTCTTAGAGTCTCATGGACCATAATTTTTGATATCCGAAAAATACAAATCATCCAAAGCAGGATATGTTAGATCACTACCCAACTGCGGCATAACTACTGGTTGTTTATTAGGGTCACCGGTGGGAATTCCCGTTAACATGTACCAATCTAAAGGAAGGAGGCCAATTTCAAACTCCTGAAAATGAAAGCTCCTGGTACTTTTCACCATCTCTCAGCTATGGCTTCAACTAAGGCTCTATCCCCATTGGCAAAATTAAACTCAAAAACAGAGGAAAAGCCGCAATTATCACAAAATTGTTTTGCTACCGGATTATCTTGCACAACAATTTGATAATACTTTTCAACATCTTTCAAACTACCTCTAAAGCTCACATTGCGAGACTCTTTCATAACATCTTGACTTACATGTCTATCACAATTCTTTGACGAAACTATATCCAACCGGTCTAGCAATTCATCCCTACTCGTACTACAATCAATAACAAAGATGAAAAAAATTATCATTATCATTCATTTTCATCCATACAAACTAAATCATCATTATCATTCATTTTAATCATACATATTATCATGTAAATCATTATCATTCATCTTAATCATACAACTAATCAAATAATTTTATAAATTTACTTACAAATTTTATCTACAAACTAATCATACAAATTAATTCATTTTCATCACAAAAAAGAAAACATTTTTTTTTCATCACACATAATCAAATTAAAGCCCCCAAAAAAGAAAATCATCACAAATAATCAATTTAAATCATACACATATCATCTACATTATCTAAATACCAAATATCAATCATCAATTTGAATAAAATCGCATCAAAAATCAAAAATCATAAAACTTTAACCTAAAACTTAAATTTCGTACCTCGGATGATTTCGTGGATGGAATCGCACCAAACCACCTTCAATCGATCACAAATCCAATGAAGCACAAACCCACCGAAGGAATTTAAGAAAAAATTTCTACAACTCAAGATCTTGAAGAAACATTTTAGGGAGAGAAGTGGACATTTTTGTGAAGAAATGAAAATGGAGGAAAGGCCGAGTTTCTGTTGAATGTATCGACTCTTCTCCATGCCGAACAGAGCGGCACGTCAACTAAGCTGACTAGGGTCAAACGCCTGTTGGTTCGGCGTTATAAGAACTGCTGAGATATATGTTTTAAAAACATTAATTAATTTCCGAATAGTTATCTCTCATTTAAATGGTTTTAATGTGACTTTTATTCTTTCTTTTAAAGAATAAATTTATTTCATTTTTAATGGCAACTTTTTGTTGAATAGGTTAATGGTGCTAATTAAGAACTTAATAATGCATGTCATTTAATTTTATTTAATTTTTTGGTTATTGAAAATCAGTTTTTGATAAAAAAGAATTTGGAGAGTTGTAAAAAGTCTTTTTTCTTATGTGAGAGTTTTCTATCATGTTTCTTGAGTTTATTAGAAAATGAACTTTGTGAGAAAGAAAAACAAGTGCGTGATCATCCTTGGTTTTTCTAAAGAGTCTCTGAGCAAGAACGAAGTGTAGAAGTTTCACATCCTCTCAACGTGCAAGAGCGATTGTGTAAAAGATTGATCTCAGTTGTTTTATCCTGGGGACGACGCGTAATTGAAAAACTGCTTGCACAATCTTGGGCAGAGCCGCGAAACGTCTTAAAGAAAGCGACCTAGTCCGCGACTCAGCCATAACAATTTGTTTCGTGTTTGGTTTTATTTTTTTGTGCAGGCATAATTCGGCAATTGTTCCAACAATTTTAAGACGATCTATTCCGCCACGGATATCAAAATAAACGATTGCTGAAACGCGATAAGTATCATTGTTTAATTTGTTTTATTAAAATATATAAACGGTATAATTCTTCTTTAGCAATTTAGCAGATGCTTGGAATTAGTTTACTTAATACCTAAAGTAAATTTATGTATGATCTTGATAGACTAGGAATAACATGGTTAAATATGTTTTTGTGAATTTTTGACATATAAAAATATTGTTGATGATAAATGGGTGTTTTTAACATGTAGAGTTTTATGTGCATGTCTTTAACGAAAATGAATCGGGTCTTGAAATTTTGAACGAGTATACTAGAAATCATTGGGATCATACTTGTAAAATTTCAGAATTTTTGGAGTCCGAAAAGTATTTTTAGAGTATTTTACAAAACTGCATAACGTTGCTGAAAATTTCTGACGGGTAGAAATTTAATCCTGATTAATTTCGTTTATCTGATCTTTGTATTGATATTTTGGGTTTATGTGTAAGATGAAACTTGTAAATCATGAACTTATCTTCAAAACCCATTTTGAAATTTCCTGTTTGGATTTTTAGTTTGAGAGATGTGGTGATTTCGAAATTGTTGTATATATATGTCCAAAATAGGAGACATGATACTTGAGATTAGAGATAAGAGATGTAAGAAATTACTTTCAAAATCATGTTCTGATTCTAGTACTTCATAATCTTGTTTTGGTAATGAAAAAGGAAGATTATAGTTAGCAATCAAACTAGTGCACCACATATGTTTGATAAAATGCTTGATAGAGAGTTATAAATATATGATGTTATAACTATAGAATTTTGGATCTTTGATTGAAATTTAAGAGAAACTTGAAGTACTATATGCTAATTGATTTTTAAGTAACTGCATAAGTGCATAACTAGCTTATGCTTAGTTTCAAATGCTCACATGTAAATGATTGTGACAGGTGAACATTCACTTACTTGAGCAAGTTTTTATTTTCCAATGAAATAAAAATTGCGGGAGATTAATCGATGTGTGGAGCAATGGGGTTGCTGATTTCTTTGTTGGTGTGCAAAGAATGGACAATGGTTTACAACCAATTGAGCTTTAAAAGCAATTGAGGTATGTTTGATGAACTATTTGTAGTTATTTTAGTGATCAAATAATGACATTCTAAATTGAATAAGTTGATTGTTCAATGTTACAATAAATTTTAGGAAAACAAGATATTGAGAATTATTGTGTATGACAATAAACATGTGACTCATATAAGTTTTGAACTTATGAGATGGAATTTTATACGAACCCAAAACCGAAATAATTATAAACCTAGTCAAAACAAATGTGAATATCAACTCTCACCAAGAAATGAACATAATATTTATTATGAGATTATTTGCTATTCTTGCATGGCATTGCAAGGATATCGAATGTTATTAACAACCCTTTTCAAGCTTAGTTAATGTGGACTATGGATACGGTGAGAGGTTGATATATATTGGTGTTTTACACCATATTTGTTTTGATAGGTTATGGTTCAAAAGTTGAACCTAATCGTTTTGAAAGAAAGTGGCGTTGAGATATACTCACATCACTAGGACTTTCGGTATTGGTATAGCCTAAAAGTTTACTTTGGGTAGAAAAATCTTGTTAAGGATATATCTAGTTTCCAAGATGTTCAACTTGTTAATAACAAGATGTTCATATCTTGTTATAAACAAGAGTGAGATAAGAAATTTGTTGAATTTGGTCATTGCACTGCTACAAATGATAAGTGATGGATAAAATGTTTGAATAGAATATTACAATTTTATCATAACATAAATTGAATTTTGAACATTTGAAATATGAGATTTTGTCATGCTTTTTAAGAAATCAATGAGTTAGTGATGAATATGAGCATGTTATATCTTCTTATGAACTTGGTGAATTTTTGAGTAACATGTATGTAATAATCTTACCTAACTCATAAAAGCATGTATATTTTCAAATCTTACGCAACTTGCAATGGTATTGGATGAAATAAAGTATTTGAGAATTTTATAAAGATGCTTCGAGTAACTTGTCTTGATATCAAAAATGTTCTTTGAGTAGTGAATATTAGGCAATGTTGCTTTCAAGAAAATTGTTTGAATTTTTCTCTATATTGTGGAAAACGTTTTGGGTTTAGATCATTGGTTTATTAGTTTTTCACAATTTTTGGGATCTTTGGATATTGTTTTGAAATTCTTGTTTAAGTCAAAAAATAGTGGGAGTTCCATACCCTATGTTTTAACAACTTTGATCTAAATTAGAGGAACTAGAAAAATGAAGGTGACAGGTAATTCACTAAAAATGAACCTAGAAAAGCATATATAGTGAGACTAAATTTTAGTCATGAATATTTTGTTTCTGGAAAATAACTTCTTACAGAGAGTAACTTTGTTCTTCAAACTATTAAATCTTTGGCAAAAAGTTTTTATGACCTTATGATTTTTAGACAAGCAAACAGAAAATTGTTGACTCTTGCATTCATGTCGCTAAATAACTTACATGCTTGTTTTGCTGATGTTGTTTCTAGAATGTATGATTTGTTACATTCGTAAGTAGAAATATATACTTTTGTGTAAGTTAAGGACGAGAATATGTGTAAACCAAGCATGGAAAAGTATATAGTTTCTACAATAAAGGAAATCATATAAGTTAGATAAGTTATCATTTATATTCTGAAAAACAACTTTAAAACAATTTATAAAAAAAAATGTTTACTTGATTCATTCGAATGATTTTAGAATTGATGAAAGTGAAATGCACAATACTCTTTGTTTTGTATGCATAAGTGATTTGTTGATTTTTTATTCTAACTTATATGATGAAAATGAAACTGAGAACATGCTTAGTTTGCTATTTGACATGAAAGACTTGAGTGAAGATGGTGTTATATTTGAAACAAATATTTTCTTTCTTTGGATCAATTTTCATTTCAATGAAAATAAAATTTTTAAAAGAGACAAAAATATATATAATCTTGACTGTAAACAATTTTTCACTCATTTGGTTTAGTGCTAATGATTTTGAGATTGTGTGTGATTGCACTAGACATGAGTATGGTAGCTCAGTATGCTTCTTTGCTACGTGATTGATTATATATATATAAGTATTTTTTGTAGTGGGGGTGTAATTTATTGCTTCCACAGTGGGGGGTTAATTTATCAGATTTACCAATCCTAATATGGAAAATTGGTAAAATATTGAGAAGGTTTTGAGGTGTTTCAAACACATCTTACGCCTAGAAATACACTATCTAAATGGTTACCGCAATCCTTTAAAGATATTGCGAAGCTGATTGGAGATACTTTCAGTTGAATCCTTTGAGGGATGAAGCGATTCGATCCTCTAATAGATAGAGGAACAGACATATAAATCCAATGTGATAGTACCGCGGCTATTGCAAAAATTGAGAATGCATGCAACAACAACTATAAGAGTTGATATTTTGAAAATGGATTATATAATGTCTGAAAATAGTTTTCGTTAGTCCTTTGACGAAAGGATTGATAAGAAGATGTGAATACATCTTAGGGATGAGGTTGATGCCCATTGAGATTGAGTCATTTGTGATGGATACCCAACCTAGAAATAGGTTCAAAGGGACTAGACGAAGTCATAGATGATAGCATCATTGAGATTGAATTATTTACGATGTTGTTACCAACCTATAACTCAAGATCTCAAAAATAGGTTCAAAATGGTAACCCTTACCTATGGAGTGAGATCCCAAAATATAGGTTCAAATGGAACACCAAGTCATAGATAATATGGAGATGCGAGAATCATGCTTTTGAAGAATTCATCCCATGGCATGATATCCTGAAGTGAGTAGAGGTTGAGTTTAAGTTTTAATTTTTTAATTTTTTAAACTCTTAATGATGTTTATATCTCTATTTAGAGTGGAGTACTTTCAGGAGTACTCTTGATAAACTCATCTATGTGAATGTGAAAGTGTGGCCGCTTTCTATGAGAATATGGGCAGTTCTCTAGATCATTCATTAAATTGGGATACAAGCACAGGGCGCTAATGTGCTGGCTTTAGACTTTATACTAATATAGTCGTGTGTGTTAAGCGATCTTTTTATCTACTAGAGTTCAAGACTTGTGTTCACTCTATGGTCAGATTTTAAGAGAGCCTATTAACACTATGTAAAGGTTCAAGTCGCGAGACACCTTTGCTTATGCACATCTCTGTATGTTCTTTCTCAATGTTTTGAAAAATATAAGTGGGGGATTGTTGAGATATATGTTTTAAAAACATTAATTAATTTCCGAATAGTTGTCTCTCATTTAAATGGTTTTAATGTGACTTTTATTCTTCCTTTTAAAGAATAAATTTATTTCATTTTTAATGGAAAAAACCGTTTTTTGTTGATTAGGTTAATGGTGCTAATTAAGAACTTAATAATGCATGTCATTTAATCTTATTTAATTTTTTGGTTATTGAAAATCAGTTTTTGATAAAAAAGAATTTGGAGAGTTGTAAAAAGTCTTTTTTCTTATGTGAGAGTTTTCTATCATGTTTCTTGAGTTTATTAGAAAATGAACTTTGTGAGAAAGAAAAACAAGTGTGTGATCATCCTTGGTTTTTCTAAAGAGTTTCTGAGCAAGAACAAAGTGTAGAAGTTTCACATCCTCTCAACGTGCAAGAGCGATTGTGTAAGAGATTGATCTCGGCTGTTTTATCCTGGGGACGACGCGTAATTGAAGAACTGCTTGCACAATCTTGAGAAGAACCGCGAAACGTCTTAAAGAAAGCGACCTAGTCCGCGACTCAGCCATAACAATTTGTTTCGTGTTTGGTTTTATTTTTTTGTGCAGACATAATTCGGCAATTGTTCCAACAAGAACGCTCTACTGTTCGGCGTTTAATGCCGAATTGTTAGGCGTTTCGATTATAGATTCACGATCCCATAGGGATTAGGAGGTTGCCCTATTTGACGTGGATGGCCAATCTACCAACTAAATATCTAGCCCATAGGACTTAGTCTTATGCAAGGATAGGTTAGTTACGGACAGTAATCATGTATTTACTTTTGACTAATCTTCTCAAAAATCATTACCCTACTAGCTGCTTGTCTTTTTCCTTGTACAAAAGCAAACCTTCCAAGTGCAGTAGGATACTCTACTAGGCAGTGGCCGAGTCTAGCAATGAAAATGAAGGGGCAATTGCCCCTCTCCGCACAGATCTGGTACGGGGTCGGGGGATAAGTTGAATCAGTTGCTAGTTGCTCCCCTATACCTATTGATGTGAATTAGTATCAATTTTGGGTCAATAACGACTATAGCTCGTTTTCAAAATGAGTTGTGGTGTTAGTGTTTTGCTGCGAAAACTAGCTGGTATTATCGACTCCGGGTAAAATCGGTACATAATGGTAGGTGATAAGAGTATGCTTTTTTTGCACTATGGCCTGTGAGCGGTCAGAGTCTATGGGGTCTCACTATGGCAATGGGTCCTCAGAACCACTCTAGATGCTGCATAGGCGAAGAAGTCTATAGGCCTATAAGGATTAAAGACACCGAACTAGAGTGAGTTTGAAAATGTTGAATTGTTGGCTCTCCAGAGTCCAGAGTCTGAGCGGAGTCAGTATCAGTTGTCAAGTCATACTAACCAAAACCTCAAATCTTTGGACATCCAAATTTTGAAATACTATTCCTCTTGAGGCTTCACCACAATGCTGACTTATTAGGAATGTATTGGTTTGATCACAATCAGGAATTTGCGTCATTCTCCGTAATATCAGATGCCGATTAGATAAAATGCCGCTCCCGCAACAGCTTTGGCGCAAATTTATGTTTACGAAAATTTGTTAGTCTGCACTTTTTTGTGGTGGGGAAAGGGGTGCTTAAATTTATGTTTTTATTCTTTTTCAAAATAGATGAGCCTCGAAAATGAGAAGAAAAGCCCAAGTCGTCAAATGAATAAGATGGACTATATCTTTTTTATTGCACGCATGTATATACACCTTAATCAATTTTGGAGAGGAACTCCTTCCTTCTTGTGATTACTGGAAATCAACACACCCAAATGGAGAATATGCAAGATCTAAGACATAATAAACACTAGAAGTTAAACTTATTTATTAATTTCGAGCGAAATATAAGTTATTCTCGTGGCTTACAAGGAAACCCTAATCCTTTCTCCCAGTCTATGAATTACAAGGAAACCCTATCTCTCCCTCTCTCCTATGCTAGACCTTTCTCTCTCCCCCAAGATCTCTATTTATAGGCCTAAGCAACCTTAGTGGCATACAACTCATATCATCTTGCCGATGTTACTTTATGCTTCGCCCGGAGCATATTCCATAAAGTTTTTCCCCATCTTTCGCTGACTTCACGTGGTCTTGTCGGGACACCTGTCCTTTTTCTTGCGCCCTACTGTTTCTACTTCGCGGTTTATCTTCTTCGCCAAGTAATCTTGTCGTGACTTCGCCTTAGCACTTTATTCGGGGTGGAAAGTTATCTCGCGCTTGGGATTTGTATTTCGCCTTCTGATGTTGACTGATGTTGACAGGTCACTGACACGGATCTTTGACTAGGATTTCCTTTCCTTACTTGGTATGACACGTGGCAATCCTATTTCGTGTACCTACATTTTGTCTTTTCTTATTCTGTCCAAGCTGCTGCGAGGATGGAATAAGAACCGTTTCAGTTTCCTTAACCGTCACGTTCTCCATACCCATAATTCCACGTGGCCACGTTCCCTGGGTAACCGTCCGTCATCGGTCACCTTTACTTCGATCATGCCGCTTCTCGGTTTTATCGGTCCCTTCTTCTTGCTATAAATACACTTCTCCACCTTTACTTGAGTTTCTTTTCAGCCTCTTCCATTCCCTGATCTTTTCTTGTTCGATCTCTGCTATTATTTTTACCTTATTTTCCCGAAATCCTATACTTTCTTCATCACCATGTCTCCTAAAGGTGTTTCTTCATCTGCTTCACTTAAAACTCTCGAGGAATTTCAAGCCGAGCTCCAGGAGTTAGGTTTAACCTTAACTCTAGTTGTTGATTCTTCCCCAGATCCCGCTGTTCTTGCTACCCAAGAGATGGAACTGAACTACCAGTGGCTTGGTTCGGACACTTTGTCTGCTGATAAGGTGATAATCTCTCTAGGTAAGTTGAGAGCGGGACTATCTTTCCCCTTGTATGATCCTTCAAACCCCATTTTCTTGGAGATTGTCGGTAGTCTGCAGTGCGGGGTTTTCCATCTTACTGGTAATGCGATTCGGATCGCCAACGAGTTCAAAATCTGTTCTCGCGATGGTATCTCACAACTCCATTCTTCAGCGGACGAATTTGATTCCTTGTATATCAACATAGACTCTTTCATGGACAATTGTTCAACTGTGTTTACAAGCACCAGGGAGCATCAGGAGTGGGGTCTTGAGATTTCTAGGAAGGTGGTTTCTCCCCCCTTAAGGAGCTTTTACTGGATGTGGATTCCCAACTTCGTCTCCCTGTTGACGACTGGGCGAGGTTTCCTTTAGTAGTAGGCGGTCCCTTCGTCTAGGGTTACGAAGAAAAGGGCTTTCCTCGCAATGGTCCCCTTCCCAGAAATTGTTACCTCGCGGGATGTGACCCCTGGTGACTTCGCTGGACTGTTCCTAGTGAGGTATGATTTTTCCTACTACGATTTGTATCATTTGGAACTATCAATTGTATTTATGTTTCTCAATTCGTTTTAGTATGTGATGCCTGCTGCTGGACTTGTCAAGGCGCGACAGGATAAGAAAGTGGTTTCTAAGAAGACTCCCTCTGAATATGTATCATTTTCGTCTGTTGTTAGCGATTTTGTGATAATTATCCATCCTGATGTCATGCCTCTTCGCAGGGTGAACTACCCACTTCTGGGGTACCCAAGGGTCACAAGAAACGTTCTCATCCTACTCCTCCTCCTTCTTCTCAGGTATCATCCTTATCACCTTTTATTTGTACATTTTCGCCCTTTTGGTTTTTAACTTTTGACTTCGCAGACAAGTGCTCCTCCGTCTGGTGCATCCAAGAGGCCGCGAAAGACCCTGGATGTGGATGCCTTAGCTGCAATACATCCCTCCTCTCTCCTTGGTCGTCCCGTTCTCACTAAGAAACAATCCCCGTCAATTAGTGCTCCTGCTCCTCCGAAAGAAGCTGATTCTGTTATCCGTCCCAAGATCGCCGATTCCCCTGTTTAGCCAAGAGTTTAACATCCTAAGGGTTCTTCGGAGATACCTCCCTCTGGCGAGAAGGGAAAGCAACCTGTCCGGCCTGTAATGTCAAATACTCTCTTCGACCACGATATGCAATTCCTTCGAGGTATCTACCACAAGTCTCAAGAATATTCGGATATGAGATCTCGTGCTTTGGAGTCTTTGTTCGCCTTTGTTTCTGACGACTTCCTCTCCCAAGATCCGTCTGCGCTTTTGAGTGCTTCAATGAATCTGTCTCTCCAGCAGCACTCTTCCTTGATGAACCAGGTGATTTCTTTGTGCCTCTTCTGCCATTTTTTTTTGTCTCCGAGATCTATTTTCTGATTTCAAATTTGCTTCGCAGGAAGTCTACCGTCACATGGCCACCCTCGTAGAAATTCAGCTTGTTCGCGAGATGACTATGAAGGATGAAGCTAAAATCAAAGCTTTATCGGAGGACCTTGAGAAAGAAAAAGATCATTCCCGCAAGCAAGGCCAAAAGATAGAGAAGCTTTTGAGTAAGTTCTTTGTTCTTGGAAGTCCCTTTATTGTTCTTGCCTTTGCTTCCATTATTTTATTATTTTATGATTCGTCAAGCTCGATGCATGCAACGTTAAATGAGCGCCGACGAAGCTTCCTCCTCGCTGGAAGATATTCGCGCTGAGATGGTGAACCTTACAACTCAAAATGATATTTATGTTTCTGAGAACTCCATCCTGAATGAAAAGGCCGAGACCCTTTGCTTGCAAGTGGATTGTATGTAAGCTGAATGCTCCCGTAACGAGGAACTGAACCTCCATCTCCACAATAACAACCTGCGCCTTAAGTCTGAGTTTCAACGGGTCTCTAATTCTCTTACTACCTCGCGGAGCCTCCATTCTTCGTCAATAGAAAACTATAAGAAACTGGAGGAAGATTACGATCGAGTGATCAAAAGCAAAACCGAGCTCGCAGCTACTCTTCGTAGGTCACGGAACACTGTGGATGGTCTAAACGAGGAGGTTGATTGTTTGAAGAAAAAGGTGGAACTCTTGCAAGCTAAATTAGCCACTTCCTCTCGTCCAAAACCTGCGAAATCCTCTCCTCCGATCAAGCCTGCAAGTCTCAGTGCAAAAGGCGCTCTCGCCATTCAGTCTAACAAGAGCACTTTGAAATCCTCTCATGGTGAAGGTTGGGTTAGAATGTATCATGAGTTATGTGTTCAACTTGAATATTCCAATCTCAAAGTCTCCAAGCTCGATCATTTATACTCTGATGTTCAGAGTATTTTAAATACTATTATCCTTCAGGCGGAAGGTAGTTTTTAGGTGTATTATTATCTTTGTTTGACCCGGCTTACTTCCTTGTTTCTAATGTAGTTTCTCTTATCTTCGCAGAATCTGATGAGGGTCGTTAGAGTCAGGTACTTCGTATCACCAGGTAGAGAGATGAAGCTCGTGGTGATGTTTCTCGTCTTAATGAGGATAATGAGAGTCTAAATGATAATATGGACGAGATCATCGATTCTTCCAAGAAGGTAGTCAAGACGGCCCGCAAGAATACTCAGAGCTATTTAGTTCCACTATTCAATGATTATTGCGCTGAGCATGGCATTCCTCCTCCTTCTTTTCCTTTGAAGATTTTTTCTGATGATGAGAAGCCTCAGGATGAAGCTGCTGATCCTACCAATAAGGAATTGTCTCTTGATGACGACGAGGAACCAGAAGTTGACACCGCGAAGGACAACGAGGGGTCCAAGGGAGCTTCTACTTAGCATTACCGAGGCAGGCGGCGAGATCCCTGAGTCAACCATCATCAATGGTGCCATTTCTCAGTAGCAGTTTTAGTTTTATCTTTTCTCATCTCAGATTAATGTTTTATAACTGATAATTTTTATGGGCGCTCCCAAGATTGGGGGGCAAACGCTTTATTTTGGGAATCATCACATTTCATGATATTATGCTTCTGTTTTATCAAGCGTGTGTTTATTTGATTTCCGCCATTTGCCTCAAGTATATACTGACCATGAAAACTCTCAAAAGAATAGTGAAGCCTTTAAGTATATACTTGCCTCTTATTCTTTTGCGAGTTTTCATATTCGTTTCTACCTTCATCTTTCAAATCACGCCCTCAGTTCCGATTTTCTTTCTTCACTCATTCCTGTTGCCTTTTGGTTTTCGGCGAGGTTGAGAATGCTAAGTTAAAAGAGTGAGGAGCACTGGTTGCTAAAGTATGCGCCGGGTCTTAGTTTTTTTGCTTATGGTTCCTTCTTACCCTGTCCTGTAGCCTTAGATTGTATCTTAAGTGCTTTGTAGTTTCGTGCGGATAATGCTAAAAGAAAAAAAAATACAAAAGTATATACTTGCCTCTTGTTCTTGTTGGCATTATCCAATCGAGACGAGATGGTTGTGAGAATGCTCTTTATAACATTGTTGTTTTAGTAGTTGTGTCTATTTCTTGTTTATGAGGTCTTATTGCGCCTCCTAATTAAGGTCTTATTGCGCCTTACCCTGTTTTTTAAGGGTATTACTTCGGCGAAGTCTCAGGCGCTTGTTATTTTTGCGAATAGCAATCCATCAACCTCGCCTTAACATTTTTTATAAGTTTTCTTTCTGCGGCAATATGACAGCCCTATCTATTCCCATGAATAGTAGCCCCATGATATTGTCGTCTTTTTTGGTCACACAGCTCCCTAATCTGGAGGGTGCCATCCCTTTATATTCCCCATGAGTTCCCCTTCAAGGAGGTTAACCCTAACATGCATGTTGGTCTCCTCCCATCCGGTTATTACGACATTCAGTTGTTTTCGTGACTTCTTATCCTCTTCGCCGATAAGGCTCGAAGTTACAAAGTCACACCCTAAGTGGGTTTTCTTTGGGATCTAGTGCATCGTAGCCAAGACTTGCCAGACGGACATGGCCGGTAACGCTCCAGACGTCCCAGGCACCCACAGCTCAACCGAATACGTCGGCGCCTTGGTCATATTTCTGCACCCCTTACCGAAGGCCATCATAAAAGGGACCCTCGGCGGATAGGTCTTATCATTTCCCCTAGATTTCTGTCTGAGAATTGTCCACGAAATGCGTTAGGTCTTTGCCTATTGCATTTTCATGCGAACTAGGGTGCATGCCGTGGGTTCCCAGCTTTCCTAGGCGAAGGTTTTAAGTTTCCCTAGAAACTTGTATTTCATATTCGTTATTTGCCTCCTAATCTTGAGGTCTTACTGTCTTTGGTTACTCGGTGAATATTTATTTCATCAATATTTTATTGCTATGATCTTGAAAGTTGAGTACATCGATCGTTTCATTTTTATCATCAAAATAAAGCGAATACATTTATCTTATCTCGTTGTATCTTTCCTATTCTTCCTCCATACGAATGTGCTCGTCTTGGTATTTTTTCAACTCCTTCATTCGTACTGCATTTCTTATCTTGAATAGTGCGGAAAATAATGGCTGCTCGGTCGATAAGGCATTTCTTTCCAACTCCTCTTCCGAGATTCTTTCCTTCAATTCTTTGCATACTGCTTCCCATCTTGCGACGAGACTTCGCAAGCTCTCATGCTCCTTTTCCCTTAACGAGAAAAGAGCTGCTATTTCTGGCTTGCACGGTTCTTTCCTTGAACATTTGTTTACCATTTGCAAATCACTTTCTCTTCTTTCCTTGGGGATATTGTTTCTTCCTCGAGTAATTGCTATTGATTGTTGCATTAGATACTCCCTTTCCCTGAATTCTCTTCTGCTGCTTTCTATGTCCTTCTTCAAGTCTTCTGGCTCCCTTTGCTCACCTCGTCCCAGGCCTTCTCGTGTTCGCGTGTGATGTCTTTCTTTAGTTCGTGCTTCTCCCATAACATATCTCTCCTCCTGCATATTACTATATGCCTGCTTCCTTTTCAAATGATTATTTCTGATGATCAACTTCTCATTTTCCCTTTCTAAACTTATTCGTTCCATGCCCAGATCCTCTTTCCTTCACCTCTCTTGGTAAAGTTCTTCCTTTAACCGGGACATCTCCTCGTCTTTGTGACTTTCTTTCAATTTATTCTGTGAATTTTGTATTTCAACGCTTTCCTCGGCCTCTTGTCCTTGTGCCTTTTTGCCTCTTGACCGGTTCATTTTCCCTCCTTCTCGTGGATTTTGCTTCTCATTTGTCGTGGGAGTTTCCTTTTTATTCTTTTTCATTTCATTTCCTTCAGCAACCTTCCCCTTCTTGGCCTTTCCACCTTGATTTTGATTGACCTGGCCTCCTTCCTCTGGAATTGCGTTATTATCTTCCTCGATATGAATTTTTGCTTCATTGGTTTCCTCTTCATCCTCCTGCGTTCCGCTCAGTTCTTTGTTAGACCCTATCGTAAACACCATCAACTATTCGGCTCTTCTTTCTTCGCTGACTTTCTTCCTTTGTTCCATCTTCCTTCTTAACTTCTCCTCGTAGTTATGCACGTCTTTTGTTGTACATTCTTTTGCGTCTCTCAGATCTCCTCTTATCTCTCCGATTCCGCTTGGCATTGGGAACCGAATCGCCTGGTGATATGTCGACGCAACTCCCTATATTCCATGTATCCAAGGCCGTCATATGAGAGCATTGTAGGGAGAATCGACATCTATGACACAGACTGTGACCTTCGTCTCTAGTTCGCCAGCGAGAATCTTCACAGTCAGTTCCCCCTTCGCCTTAGACGCCACCCCATTGAACCCATATATGTTATATTTAGAAGGTACCAGATCCGAGTCCTTGTATCCCGTGGTCCTAAAGGTATGGTAAAAGAGGATATCGACTGAACTTCCAGTATCAACTAAGATTTTGTCTATTGCCCAAATTCTCCTTTCCTCATCTTGCTCTTCCTCCCATCTGGAATATTTTTCGAATCCCAAGGTCACGACCAGAGGATTTGTGTGTGAAATTTCCCCATCAGGCGCATCCTTTGCTGAGAAGGTTATCTCCCTCTTCTGTCATTCCTCTAGCGGCTCTTTCGTCATGACGCTGAATATTTCGTTTCCCTCGAAATCCCTCTTGTGTACTCTTTTAAGCACCTTGTCATGAAAGTCTTGGAGATTTCTTGCCGTGTGAATTATCGAATTACAGTTTAATTGTTCCTTTCCTCGGTTTATCTCGATCCGGTATATTGGCTGATTCTCACGAGGTGGCGGGGGTGGCACATAACCCTCTAGAAAATGCGCGAGTTTCCCTTGGTCTATCAAGCAAAGTACGATTCACCGAACGTTCCTGCAATCACCTGTTTGGTGTCCATGGAAGCGATGATACTTACAAAATTCATGACTTCGAGATCCTGGTGGGGGCTCTCTTCCGAAATTTGGTGGGGGCGGGATTTCCTCCGTCAGCACTATTGCCTCACACACTTTTTCCACAGTTGTGTTAAGTCGTGGGAGTTTCACATCTTCAAGGATTGGTCCATTGGGCTTCCTTTCCCCGTATCTGGGTCCCTGATTATCCCTAGGTTGGTATCCTGTATTGTAGCTTCGTGGCTCATGATTTCTTCGTTTTGACTCCTCATACCTTTGTTGATCAATCCACTCCTGATCTCCACTCAAGACGGCCACAAGCTTCGCTGGGACTGGAACTGCTGGCTCTCCCTTTCTTTAGCTGGGGCCAACGTCATTTCGCTGACCTGCCTCTGCTTTTCCTCCAACGCTATGTATTCCTCCTGGTACTCCCTCAGCTCATTCATCGTTATCGAGTATCGAATAATGAATATTTGTGAGTACAGCAGGTCCGTTGGGATCAAAGAATTCACGAAGACTAAGATGAAGTTTCGTTCATCAACTCTCCCGGCTAACTCGCTGCACAATGTTCTCTATCGCGTGACCAAGCCCCGCAAGCTTTCTGTTGGCCTTCTCCTCAAGTTGAACAGTGTCTCTATCCCAGATCTCAACAAGTTTTTGCTTATGTACGTCGTCAAGAATATCCTCTGCAAATCTTTGAATGATGATATTGACTTTTTCGGGAGTCCATCAAACCAGTCTAATGCCTCCCCTGTTAAGCTCGCGGGGAAATATCGACAAAGTACTGCGTCATTTCGTCCCCATTGCATCAGCGAAAGGGTATATTGTTTCAAGTGTTGTACTGCACTTTCCGATCCACTGAATATACTTGCAAGCGTTGGTAATACGCATTTCTCCGGGATGTCCGCATGCATGATCTCATAGGTGAATGGTGATTTATCTGCTTCCTTTATTGCTTCCGCTAACTGTATTCTTCCACCTCTTCGTGAGTTATTAATTAAAGCCCTCATGTCTCTCAACTCGTTCAGGACTTCTTGGTTCAAGTTTCCTCCATCCTCCTCATGGTGATGGCCTCTCATCACGCTAAGTCTCCCTTCGCCTGGTCGTCGCCTTTCCTCCTCATCTCGGATAAGGTTCGCCGGACCGATGTTGCAGTTCGTCCTCCTGCCTCTGTTCCTCCTCATGTCTCCGCCTATGATCTTCCCATTGTGAGACTCCAGTGCTCTTCTCAAGTCTCTTTCTTGGTCTTCGTTCGTTCGTCTTGTTCTTCTTCGTTCTCCTTCATCTTCCTCGTGGTCATATCTCCTTCGCCGCAGTCCATCTTCCTACGAAGATACAATGTTTCCTTCCGAATCTATGGCATTCATCTCCACGTTTTCGTTAAGCTGTCGGTTTTGTTGCCTCAACCTAGCATTATGCCTTACCAACTGCACCTGTTGTTCCGCCAAGTCCCGGTTCCGTTCTCGTTCACGATGGAGCGTCTCCCTTAGCTGGTCCAACGTTATGTATTCTTCTCTGATATTCTCTTCCATCTCCTCGCGAGTCATCTCCTCCTCGACAACGGTGTCTGTATCGGATGTGTGCACTGAACCTTCCCTGAGGCCATCTTCCTCCGTCTGCCGCTGGTTCTCTTCTCGTCTGTCTCCTACAACTGATGTCCCGGCCCGTTCCATCCTTCCTCTCCTCGCCTCTATACGTTGGCTTCTTCTTGTTGCTATCACATGCCTTGCTCGATCTGGTGTCCTGGCCATCTGACAATCTTCAACTTCCACGATCTTTCTCTGCTCTCCACGCGAAATTCCAAGATCTCTTCCTATTTTATGTCCCTAACCTTGTCTACGAACGTAAAAACTCAAGATCTAGAACCCTAACTTCAAACAACTCGCTAGATCTATAACCTCTACAATCTCTAAGACAACTTCTTTCCTTTTCTAACTCTTAGATGAGGATAAATCCACAATCTAAGTTCCCTGTTTCTGGGCGCCAAAATGTGATTACTGGAAATCCAGCAACACACCCAAATGGAGAATATGCAAGATCTAAGACATAATAAACACTGGAACTTAAACTTATTTATTCATCTCGAGCGAAATATAAGTTACTCTCGTGAGTTACAAGGAAACCCTAATCCTTTCTCCCAACCTATGAATTACAAGGAAACCCTAACTCTCCCTCTCTCCTATGCTAGACCTTTCCCTCTCCCCCAAGATCTCTATTTATTGGCCTAAGCAACCTTAGTGGCATACAGCTCATATCATCTCGCCGAGCTTACTTTATGCTTCGCCCGGAGCATATTCCATAAAGTTTTTCCCCATCTTTTGCTGACTTCACGTTGTCTTGTCGGGACACCTGTCCTTTTTCTTGCGCCCTACCGTTTTTACTTCGCGGTTTATCTTCTTCGCCAAGTAATCTTGTCGTGACTTCGCCTTAACACTTTATTCGGGGTGGAAAGTTATTTCGCGCTTGCGATTTGTATGTCGCCTTCTGATGTTGATTGATTTGACAGGTTAATGATACGGATCTTTGACTAGGATTTCCTTACCCTACTTGGTATGACACGTGGCAATCCTATTTCGTGTACCTATAGAATGCAGACTAACTAGAAGAATGGATGTCCAAAAATACACCATCTCCATATCAACGAACCAGTTAGTTTGTTTTTTTTCTTTACTTTTTTTTTTCGTTTGCAACTTGTCACCGTACGTTGCTACCTCTCTTGATAAAAATATCATTTATCGTTAATCTAACATAACAACCAAACATGATTTAACACAAATTACACAAAACACTCATTAAATACTAAAGAGTGCGCAAAAATCGGATTCAACAGAAATTATACAACGGAGAAATGTCCTGACCTTGCTTGACAAAGCTGAACCCGCAATTTCCATTTGTGAAGCAACCAATGAAAGTTCCAAACAAAATAAGTCTTCTAAAGTGTAAAAAATTGATTAAATGCTAAGATTTTCAAAGCATGATTTATAAAGGGGATACCAGCATTACTAAGTGTTGATACCGTTTCATATAGGACAAAAAGATCCCACCGATCATGATCGTTGGATCGATGAAATGGTATCAACACTTAGTAATGCTGGTATCCCCTTTATAAATCGTGTTTCAAAAGTAGTAGTTAATTTCGAAAAAGATCATAGCTTTCTGCAGGTTTTCTTTTATAGAAATCATAAAAATGAGCTACATTTTGAAATCAAAGCACACTACTAACATCAAATCTGCAAACATTTCCCTTTTTTCTTCTTCCTTCCTTTAAGCAACAAAAAGTACTTCACCAATTAAAAGAAGTGCTTCCTATAATCCCTTCTACTATACGTCTCTTTTCAGTCTTTCATTTATTTACGCAATGTACTAAGAAATTCCACCTTCCTTGTTAAGTTCTAAATTAAGCATATGCTCTTCTGTCAATCTACAAAACCGAAAGCAAAGATTTTAATTTGAAAAATTTCTCATTAATCACGAAAAAAATTAGGTTGTGTTCAGTGCTTGTGAATCGTCATCATTCATTGAGAAAGGAGCTTTAGAGTTTTTGTGCTTAAATTTTTTAAGGAGTGGATCCTGTTTTCTCTAGTTGTTTAGTTGTTGAGTTTTTGTTTTGAATTTTAAAATGGTTCATAAGATTGAGTTGATTTGTGGGTTTCGTCCTTGAATGAATTAAGAATGGAGTTGGATTTTAATTAAGCGAAATAGGCAATAATACATAGTGCGAAATCTGAAACTTGGTAACGGTGTTATTTGTTTTGCCGAACAAATATTTAGTTTGGACAATTATTTGTACGGACAGTAATTTGAAATTTCTAATGGTTTGCTAATACGAAATATGATTAAAATTTAATCTAGAGCTGGCATGTTGGAAAACCAGTCCTCAATGTCTGAGGGGAGAGTCAGTCAACGGACTCCAAAACACCTTAAATTCTTAAAAAGGAATAAAAAAATGTTACGATATCTTTAACAGAATGTCATGAATTAATTGAGACTCGCCAGAAAATCTAAATTTAAATGGGGCTTTTCGAAGTGGGATTCACTTTTGAACATTGACGGTAAACTTAGTTGAACTTTAAATCTCAGTTAGGCGGCTGATTCAGTTGCACTAAGTAATCCCAGAGAGAATCATGGGAGAGCCGCGAGCATAAAAGAATAGGCTCACTCATGCCCCTCTTCTTAATAGTGATGAAGCATGGCCAGCATGGGTGCTGGCCGTGTATACTCTAGAATAGATGAAGGGGCAAGTCTAGCTGTGTACTTAAACCAAAAGATGTCCTTGAACAGTACAACTAATTATGTGTAGGGGCTTAAACTTCAAAATGATTATATTTAGATTTCATAGATAGAATGATGATTGCTTTTTGAACTTAGTTCTCTTCATTATGATTACATCATCAAAAACCGTACAACTGCAGCTGTAGAAGGATAATTACTACAGTAATCATGTATTTACTTTTCACTAATAATCATTACCTACCCTACAACAACTGTCTTTTTCCTTCTACAAGCACAAACCTTCAAGTGCAGTAGTACACTAGTAATCCATACTAGGGCTCTAGCAGTGCTCGAGTCTAGCAATGACAATGAAGGGGCGATTGCCCCCCCGTCTCAGAAATTAGGTATGGGGTGAGGATAAGTTTTTTTTGGGGTTTTGATACAATCAGCTCAGCTGGCCTTTTGATATAAATTGGTATCAGTGGTGACTTGTGTAGTTAATAGTTATAGCTCATTTTCTAAATGAGTTGATATGTAACTGTTTTTATGCTATTGATTCCGGCAAAACTGGTGCATAACGGTTGTTGAACTAATTATGTATGTTTTTTTTTTTTTGGCCTATGAACAGTCAGTATGGCAACGGGTCCTCACTAGTCACTACTACAGACTACAGAGATCATAAAAACACCACCCTAGATGCATAGGAAAATTAAACAAGTCTATAGCCCTATAAAGAGTAAAGACACTGAATAGAGTGAGTCCGGTTTGAATTGTTGGCTCTCCGCGAGTCTGACCAGAGAGTCATATCAGTTGTCAAGTCATACTAACTAACACCTCATTGGCTAATAGTGGACAGCTTAGAAAAGAACCACTTTAGTTTGGAATCTTTGGACATGTCCACAATGTTGATTTGTTAGGTATGTATTTTTTTTTTCTATCACTTCAGGAATTTAAAAGGGCGGTCTGTTTAGAATTTTTGGTTCAACTATGGATGCTGCATAAGCAAACAAGTCTATAGGCTATAGCCTGGAAATAGTAAAGGCACTGCATGAGTTTGAATTGTTGGCTCTTGGCGACTCTGTCCAGAGAGTCATATCAGTTGTCAAGTCATACTAACTAACACCTCATTGGCTAATAGCGGATAGCTTAGATAAGAACTACTTTAGTTTGGAATATTTGGACAAATCCAAATTTTGAAGTACTATGCCTCTGGAGGAATGTATTGTTTTCTTTATAATCAGGAAGTTGAGTCAATTCTCCCTAATATCAGATGCCCGATCGCTAAAATCCCGATCACGCAATTTAAGGTCCCGACTCCTATTATATATATATTACCTTGTAAAGCCTTTCTTTATATCATGTCCGCATTTTTGTACGGTAGGCGAAGGGGTGGTTAAAGTTATGTACGAAGAATTTGATGCTTCGTATCTTTTTCTTGTGCATGCCTTTTACGTATGCACCATTATTTGAAGGAAACTCGGTCAGGCTAAATGCAGACTATTTAAAAAAAATGGATGTAAATCACTTTGAAAAGAAACCTGTATCCAATTTCGTGATAAGAAATTAGTTAATCTAACGTAACTGCAAATGTTAAGTCAAAAACAAGATTAAGATTCCAATTCCATGCATAAACATCCATTGGATTCTAGAGAGGGTGCACAGCACAACCATTTGACAAAAGCTGAACTCGCAACTTCCCTTTGTGAAGCAACCGATGAAAGTTCCAAACAAAAGAAGTCTTCGACAGTTTATTTAGTGCTAAAACTTTTCAAAGTAGAGTTAATTTCGAAAAAGATCATAGCTTTCTGCATATCTTCTTTTGTGGAAATCATAGAAATGATCTACATTTTCAAATCAAAGCAAAATAATAACATCAAAATCTGCAAACATTTCCCCTTTTTTCTTCCCTTTAAACGAAAACAATATCTTTAAAAAGTACTTTTCCAGTTAAAAGAAGTGCTTCCTATAATCCCTACTACTGCTTCTAAAACCCTTTATATGTATGCTCTTTTCATTCTTTCATTCAGCCAATGTACTACAAATTCCACCTAAAGCATATGCTCCTCTGTCAGTCTATAAGATAATAAACAAAGGACAATGACTATAATTTCAAATTTTTCTCATTACTCAAGAAAAAAATTTAGGTTGTGTTTTGTGTTAACAATCGTCATCATTCCTTGAGAAAGGAGCTTTGGAGATGATGATTATTAACTACAACCAAAACCCCATAAAAACTACTTAACTTATGTTTTTTTTTTCTTTTGGAGAATGGGGTTATATTAAGTGACTTTGATTAGCTTAATTGGTGGAAAACGAGGAATTCTTAGACTTTTTTTTAAAGTACTTTGGTTTGAATTTTGAAAAGAGAGCTTATGCTTTCATTAAGAGCGGATTAGTGGTACAATTAAGTATAATTAGGGTTTCTATTTAGTCAAATGAAACATTAATCATTTCTTCTCAAATCAATGATTTTTGGATTTGGATAACTTATATTTTTATGGTATGGAATTCAAATTCGGAGGACCTGAGGACCACTGAGTGAAGCATCTGCAATGACGAAGGAGCTTATGTATTGGTTGAAACAACTTTCTAGATGTCGCAAAATGGGTTTTTTAGGTCGGAGAAATAGAGGCTTCATAACTTGACTACTAGCTAAATGACTTTTTGTCATTTGTCTAGTCTCAAATTTTGAAACAAAACATAATAGACATCTCATTAATAATTTCAATACTACTATGTTCTCATCAACTACGAGAACTCAAACCCAATGTGTGAAATGGGAAATTGAAACCTAGCTAGCAATGGCCAATGGCCACCAATTTAGGGTTGATTTCTGTTCTAGCTTCTAAGTTGACTACTACTATGACTTGTTCTTTTTACAAACTCAAGTTACCAATTTACCATAGTAAGATTACTTTAAGAAGGAGACAATTAAGAACATCTCCAATGCTAGGGGTGAAGGTCTTAAAAAGACATGACATCTAGGATTTAACACTTTTCTAACCAAAAATTTATCTCCAATGCCAAGGTCAAGGTAAAAGCATGACATGGATGCCATCTCATGAGAAAGGGTAAAGGAGAAAGTCATATCTTTACCTTCTCCATGACCCAAGGTCTTTTGACACATAATCAATTCTTTATTCCAAAATTAATTTGTCTCTAAGTTCTAGGTTAGTAATATCTTAGCATTGGAAATGAAGTTTTAGATAAAGAGTATAACTTTTTTTTTAGCCATAAAGGCATGACCCACAACAAAAAGGTATTAATAAGATCTCCACCTAGGATTACCTTCACCCCTAGCATTGGAGATGCTCTAAGGAGTTTTAAATTCCAAACTTTAATAATTCAAGAAGGAAGAAATGAAGTAAAATCGAAACATCAAAGGCCAATTGCTTACTGTTTATACGGAATAGGAAAGAACAGACAAATGTTGCTTCAGTGTATTGCCCCAACCAGTCAGGCCAATAAAGAACCAAGATGGCGCTATACAGTATATCCGCCTTAGTCAGAGTTCACCCAAGATAACGCTACACTGCATAGACTGTCAAGCGCTAAGATGGCGAGATCCTGCAGTGCTAGTGAAGCGCGAATGTGACGCTACACTGTATGGACATTGGCCAAGTAATGAAGCTTATTGGCCGACAAAATGAAGCTTCATTGAAGGAAAGGCAACGCAAGGCCAAAGTGACAAATACAACATGCGATGTTGGCATTGATGGATATCCACAGAATTAAGTTGGCCCAAACTCAAGGATGATGCAAGAGTGTAAAATAGGCCAAGAATTGTCCTATGCATTAGTTCAAGGCTTCCCAAAGCTTGAACAATGCAAACAAGTTAACAATGCAAGAGTAGCATTGCTATTGCCGAACAAGTTGGCTAAGTGAAGCATATGATGGACGAGAATTAGAGGAAGGCCAAGTTCAAGTTGCATGTTATGGATCAAGTGACGGTTAGAAGTTGGTTAATGGATACACAAGCGTGCGAAAGGTGTGAGACATGATAGAACGGTTATTAAGGAAGTTTATAAGCATGGGAGAGTATTCATATGTATCTTCTTTTGTGATAGATCGGAAAATTACGCCTGGCATGCAGGGCGCGTATCCATAACTTTCCGGATGCACCATTATTACGCTACTTACTCGTATATGACTGCTTCATAGGAAAACCCTAGAGTTACTCGTATATGTTCCGTACGGGTCAGGTGTACGTGCATTTATGGTTACAAACTTCGTACAAAATCAAAAGAGTAATGGAGCCAAATTTAGAAGTAGTTTTGATAAAAATCAAAGACACATTCTAAAAAAATTGACGATTCACCGTATGTATATACACGTGGAGCTTTGAATGTATGACTATTACCGCACTCACCCCATTGTTTATAGTTGCCAAAATGATAAGCACACCCATATTTTTGGACTAAGGCAGTATTTTCTTATTTCGGCTCAAAAATTTATTATTCAAGCAACCGAGAAATGTTAAGGACACTTGAATGTTTAAGTTTAGGAATTTTAAATGCAAAAATTTGTCCTGAATGGATATGTAATCATCAGGATATCTGTCATCTTTACGGAACAAAGATGTCGGTATTGACGAAGTTGCACTTGATCTGTTTTCCTTTGTAAGTCGATGTGTTGGTTTATCGAAGACTCGTGTTCAACGGCCACCCTCTTCCATAAATTACAATCTCGGTCTTCCAACTTCGCCAGCCGAATTGACGGACCTAGATTAAATCTCAGGCGACCAACCAAGACTAACTTAATGGCGTCACACGCTATTTCTTGCAGCAAGTATCATGACTTAGCTCTGTCCATTTGCCCTAGTGATGAGCACGAAAGCGTGCCACATTTTCACCTATAAATACATTAGCTGGGACTCATTTTACCACTAATTACCGAGTAAAAAGGGTATTTTTAGGAAATAAACGTTTTTGGAAGATTCGGCTCGAAAAAGTACTTAAGACACCCCGAAGGAGTGTTAAAGGCGTCCCAGAAAATGTGTTGGAAACACCCCAGAAAAAGTGCTAAAGGCACCCTAGAAAAGGTATTAAAGGCATCCTCATTTTGGATAAGGGCACCCCCAGACATCCAGTTGTTAAAGGCGCCCGTGTTTTGGATCAGGGCACTTCATCTTCAACAATTCATAATTTAGTTTTGGCGGGAAAATGTAGCAGCAGCTATCCAGATTAGGATTTGTGATTTGGACGGGATTTAATGAGATTCAATCGCTGATTCTCATGGTTTAGACCTGTTATGTGTATACAATGCTGATATGGGTACTTGATCTGGCTGGATTTGGTTAGAATTTCGGTTTAAGCAAAATAGGGAAGTGAAGATATTCGGGTTTGTTTTCCATCCCTGGAAACTTTCCGTAGTTTGGATTGATATTGAATTGTTATGTCCGAACAGGGTTGGTAGTCGGGTAAGAATCGTGAAAAAGGGGAAGTTGTTATATGTTCCTCGATAAAACAGGGAATGAAGTACTCGGCCTGGAAGAAGATATTCTAAGGAGATTTTGTAGAGGATTCTCTCTGATTTTGATTGGCATTGACTTGTAGCTGTAATACAGGGAAGGTATGTGTCTTGGATTCGACTAAGAAGGAAGATACGTGGGAATCTCATGAAACAGAGGTTGTTATTATTCTCGGATATTTTGTTCGTTATTTTGGGAACTGTTTACGTGGTTGTAGCGTATCTGTTGTTGTCTGAGAAGAGGATGGAACGTGTTTGGAGTATTTTGACACGAGAAAACCACCTGAGAAGATAAACTAGGGAAGAAAAATATCTCGAGAATATTTTCCTTTACTGCGGTGATTTTCTTGCTGCATAAAGGTATAAATAGTGAAGAGATATTCCAGGAAGAGGTATCGAGAGTTGGGGAGGCTACAGAGTCGAGAAAATTGCTACAAAGAAATCTGCAGCAGCAGCAGAAAAATAGTGAAGAACACGAAGAACAGATTCACAAAGACAGTCGTAAAACATTGTCGTTTATGCTTAAGAGATAAGACTGTCATCATGCGACAGTTTACAGTTATTCTTTGTAATAGTGGGTTTGCAACGACTATAAACGTTGCAAATTCCCTGTTTAATTTGATTTTCTTCTTTTCTCTTCTTTGTAAACACCATTTGAGCAATAAAAATGAATTTTGAGTGTGTTTTCATCATGAAAAGCTAAACCCCATCACTGGGACGACGGAGGAAGACGAATTTCATACATGGGTAAAATTGTTTAATTCTTTTTAAGACTTTTGCATTAATATTAATTGAAATATGATTTGAACTAATTGGTTGTCATTTAATTTGATGAGGTATGCTTAGCTTAAATGTTTTGATACATCATGCTTAGGATTTACAACTAATCTTTTGAAAATCTACCTTGGCAAAATCAGAGTCCATGTTAATTTTATTGAGCTTTAATTGTTGAGGATAAATAAATTGAACCCTATGTTATGAATTCGACGAAATCTTAGTCCCATTAACTCTCGCCTTTGTTTCTTATTTTCTTTAAATCTTTAAATTTAATCTTCACAAGTCTTAGAGTTCGAATCTCACTACTACAACAATTATGAATTCGACGAAATCCTAGTCCCAGTAACTCTCGCCTTTGTTTATTATTTTCTTTAAATCCTTAAATTTAATCTTCACAAGTCTTAGAGTTCTAATCTCACTACTACAACAATTAAAAAAACGTATCACCTAGCAAGCATGCTCGTGGAGCATGATGAAACTAACTTAGCTTTCATCCCGTTTTAACTTACACTTGTTCTGCAAAGGGTTTAAAGCCATTGAGCCCATGGTCGATGCATCTTGCATGCATCACTAGGCTTTGAGGCCTTTTTAGGCATAAGACATGCCTTAAACTTGCGCATAGGCCATTGCGGCCTATTTCCAACTCTTTACTTAGTTTAGGAATTGATGAGTGCATGCACTTGCCTTGCTCTTGCCAAGGGTGCATCAATCAGGCTCATGCCGCACTTTTCTTAGCCTTATGCAAGCTCCTCTAAATTTCATATCGATGTAGCTTACTTTCAAAGCCATGCCCAATGTGTCATTGGTATATTACTATGTCGAACACCTTGATAGGGAGTATGAGCATCCAAGGAATGGAATGCAACTCACCTCATCAAATCCGGCAACAATCATCTCCTTGTCGATCTAACGAGCCAGATGATATAATAGGCCAATGTGCCGCAATCCTCTCTCAATTAGATGATATGAGAGACAAAGTGCTGGACCGGAAATGATCCAACTCATTCGGATTCCTATGTACCCTTCCCTACTATAAATGGATCAAGCACATACCTTAGTTCATCCTCGTAGGGACAAGCAACTTAAACCAACTCGTTTGCAAGGTCGTGGCCTAGCAATAAGGGTAATGGCCTAGTCCGTATAGGATGTTCCGTTAAAATGTGTCCAAGTGATGCATATCTGGTCCACGACATGGCATAATGATGAACTTACTTTATATGCTCGCCTAAGCATCATTTATACTCTATGGCTAAGCTATGAAGCTTACTTGGTGCATGTCCGCATATGCACCTTCAACCAACTACCCATCCCCTATATATGTTAACTTGACATTTTTACAACTTAGATTAGGGGAGAAAAATTCATTCATTAACTCCCAAGGTCGTGATGGCTAGACATGACTACCCTGGTGTTGATTGTGGTTTTTGGACAAGGGGCAAAATCGCAAAACCTTACGCATAACATGACGTCACCGGTGACGCTAAACACATTAATTAGAACATTTAATGCACTTATGTAAAAAATTACCAGGGTATCTTTTTCAAATGCTAAACTAGGGTTTCGACACATAAAACCCTAAGCCGCACAATCGCTGCGCATCATGGAAACTATGCCAAAACCAAAGCCGCACAATCGATGTGCATCATGCCAACTATGCCAAAACCAAAGCTGCACAATCGCTGCGCATCATGGCAACTATGCCAAAACCAAAGCCGCACAATCGCTGCGCATCTTGGCAACTATGGCAAAACCAAAGCCGCACAATCGCTGCGCATCATGGCAACTATGCCAAAACCAAAGCCGCACAATCGCTGCGCATCATGGAAACTATGCCAAAAACAAAGCCGCACAATCGCTGCGCATCATGGCAACTATGCCAAAACCAAAGCCGCACAATCGCGTGCGCATCATGGTAACCATGCCATAGCCAAAGCCGCACAATCGCTGCGCATCACGGAAACCGTGCCAAATTTGAGTTGCACAATCATTGCGCCACACCCGTAATTGGCACATGCCAAGCGACGCTTGCGACCTAGCATGCCAAGCCGTGCAAAACTAGGGCCAAGCCGCCACACGCCCCATTGGCACATGCCAAGCGACGCTTGCGACCTAGCATGCCAAGCCGTGCAAACCTAGGGCCAAGCCACCACACGCGCCATTGGCACATGCCAAGCGACGCTTGCGACCTAGCATGCCAAGCCGTGCAAACCTAGGGCCAAGCCGCCACACGCGCCATTGGCACATGCGAAGCAACTCTTGCAAACTAGCATGCCAAGCCGTGCAAACCTAGTGCTAAGCCGCCACAGGCGCCATTGGCACATGCCAAGTGACCCTTGCAACCTAGCATGCCAAGCCGTGCAAACCTAGGGCCAAAGCCGCTACACGCGTTATTGGCACATGCCATGCAACACTTGCATTTTGGAATTACCACTTGCACCCGATGTGCAACCTACAGGCAAGGCATTCCGCACAAGCCATTGGCACATGCCGTGCAACCCTTGCACTTTGGCATGCCGCGCCTACATCAAAGGCCACGATTTCTCTTAAGATGCAAAATCTCGACCGTCAAAGGTCGCCACTGAGCCGTCATTTCTCTCAAGCTCAACTTATCAAACACCAGCGACATGCTACACGTTTTCCACGAAAACACTCAAGACATCATCCATGTCTCAATGGTGGAGCATTCACCTAACGCACACAACGTGCTGGGTTCGAATCACACCACCCTCAACAGGGAAAAACAAGTTTTTGGTCAGGAGAAATACAATACTCATAAAGGCAACTTTGCTAGCTTTCCCAAAAAGCTTTCACCTTCTGATACAAGTCAAGTACTACTCTGCCAGAACTGTTATGGTCTCAACACTCTCTTCGCTTCCCTCCCTAAACCATCCCTTCTCCTCCTCTTTGTGACCGAAGAAAACCCGGAACGACCATTTCTTGGTTTAGGAAGGAGTTGTATAGATTGATCTCTCGAATCTAAAGTACTTCCGTGCAGTACATTTGTTTAGGGTTTAGATTTGTTTCTCACTCACCTACCGAAATTACCAAAATCGGCAGAAACGATTTTCACCCATAAATAATTGGCGACCACAGTGGGAGGGTTGATCTTTCGGTTACAATGTCAGTTTTCAATCCTCGATCTCATATTTCGATCCAGGCATCAGGACAGCAGAAGCAAGAGATCTGTTCAGGGATCCACAACTCGACTACCAGACAACCTGGTTACCAGTCGCAAACCGCAAGAGACGACTGGGGATTTCACAGAAACCAAAAGAAAACGATCCGGTCATCAAGTGACTCAAAACGACAGGGGACTTTCCACAATCGCCGTGGTGCTTTCCCACAAAACTCGATCTTACACACGGAGGATCCCTTTTTCATCAGGAGACCCAGAAAACTGAGTAAGTCTAGATTTGGCGAAATATACAATTCATTCTTTTAGGATTCTCGACGAAAACCGTCATACTGTGCTTATCTTGTGACAATTACCGATATACACTTTCATAGATACGATATCCTATTCACAAGTCATAATCAGAGTAATACTATTAAAACCATTCATTTCAAAAATAATCTGGTATTCTCAAAAATACCAACCGTCTATCAAAAATCATTCAAACTTCAAACCAGACACCCTGTGTGCCTTTCAAAAAAAACCTAAGCAAAAGTTTGAAAAGGACAGAGAAACATTCAGGGAAAGTTTTCCAACATGGGTCTGCTCTTCTTGGAGAAACCCACCCTTGCATCTTCGAGAGCCGTTCTTTTCAGAGTCAACGTCTTGGAAAGTTCTTCGATTTCTGCCTCCAGCTGTGCAATTTCATCCGCAGAAAGACTTTCGACTACTGCGGTTTTCAAAGCGAAGCCCTTAACGAACCATGGAACGTTGAACTCGTTCTCTACACACATATCATGATGATACTTCCAACTGGTGATGACGTCCTCAGAAACAGTATGGCCAGTCACCTCGCACATGTCCTCGACTGAAGACAGGATTTCTTCCACACGTTTGACCAGTGAGAATCGACTGGTGATCTTCTTGGGCGTGGCAATGTGTCCATGTATTTCCAAGATCTTGGTATACAACACTTCGTACTTAGCTAGCACACTGAAGCCGCCGACCAACACATGACCTGGGTAAGGAACCAAGTACGGGGGATCGAAAGGGGCACCTGCAACCAGACCCACGACTGGAGAAGGGTTCTCTTCCACGTTTGCATTAACGGTCATAGGAACATCCTCCGCTGTTCGAGTCGTGTCCATGCTCTTCATTTGATCAACTTTCATCTCCAAGGCGCCAGTAGCAGTCATAGCTTGAGGAAAATCTTCACGAACCTCTATCTCAGAATCGTCTCCAGAATCAGATCCTTCCTGCAATCTTGAGTTAAACATTTTTCTTCGAAAAAACAAAGAAGAGAAAGGAAAAGAAAACGTGTGCAAGATTTACCGAACCACTTCCCGAAAAAGAGCCAGTGCCGCTGTCAGAAGAACTTCCTTCATCTTCTGAACTCTTCTCTTTCTCTGACTCTTCCCTATCACGAGAGGGCTCAACACTGCTGACCTCTTTTGAAAGAGTTGTTGTCTCCCGACGACGAGCAAGTGAAATAAAGGCGTTAACACTACCGAAACCCTGGTGGAAACAAGATTCAAATATTCAAAAACGAAATAAAAATCTACACGTTTTAGTTGAACCAGCAAAGAGGCAACACCTACCTGAATATTGGAGGAGTTGAAAGACATGGGAGTCGTCGGGTCTGTCAAAACCGACCAGAATCCACCAGCGCAGTTCTTCGTCCTCCGTTCCTTCACCTGGGGACTGTCCACATTTTCAGGCGATTTTCGCTTAGTTGCCGGAGGATTTCTCAACATTGGATGGTTTGCCAAAACTTCATTAGTGGGTCTACAACGGGCATTCGCCACCATATGGTTCACAAAACCACGGATAGTAAGGAACTCATCTTGCCAGAACTCACTATACTTGAAAGTCGTCGAATGAAATCTTTTCGAAGGCAAGAAGGGTAGACGCGTACCCGGTTCAAGAACGCTGGCATTAAGAGAAACAAGCAACGAATTCTTAGGAACAACCGGCTGACGAGTAAGAGGGACCCCTTGGTCGAAACCCATGTGACGAGCAACACGATCAATATTATAAGAAGCTACTTGGAACGATCCCCTAAAGAAATACGGCATGTAACTAGGCATGCAACTCTGCATAAACAAATCTTCACCAACACTCAGGTTATCTTCGGAAAGCAAAGCCATATTCGGAGCGGAAGCAAAGGTGTTAACCTGAACTATGGACGCATGCACCGGGGCCCACGGGCGAAAACCGACTTCATGCAACTTATCAAGGAACCCAACCAAGTTCAAGCCAGCTCTTGGGCGCCTGTTCACCCATCGAAGTATTCTGAAGCCACCCCCAACTCGCGGGAATCGAAGGTAACGGTTTCGGAGCATACTTCTCGAAATGCTCCCATAACCATGCTTGAAGGAAAGCAACATGGACATACGAGTCCACTTTCATAAAACCGTTCAAAACGCACATATCCGCAACCAAGTGATCCAGATGCGTATACAGAGAACCAAGGAACAGGCTGCCAATGGGAAGAACTTCACCTCTCGCTAACCTTACGGCAATCGCCAGAAGCTCTTGTCTAATCTCTTTCTTACCGGAACCGTCATCGAAAATGTCCCTAGACAACCGGAGAGCCAAGAATGCCGCAACATGAAGTGTACTAATCTTTTGACTCGGTTCCAGCTCATCTGGGAACCATTGGGACACCCACCAGCCGTAGAAACACTTTTCGTTCTCTTTCCGAACGAAATCTTTCGACTTCGCAACAAGATCAGCTCACATCTTTTCTTCATCTTCTGACAATTGGATATAAAGGTTTCCTATTACGGGAAGATTCAGCAGAAGGGCCACGCTTTCTAGGGAGAAGGTCATTTCACCCCACCTGCATACGACTGTGTGAGTATCCGGGCACCATCTGGAGATAAAAGAAACTAAACGAGGGATGTCCTTCCTAATTTGAAGATTTGCGGAAACCCTAACATCGTCATTGATCTGTGCTCGAGTCAAATTAGCACTTATATGTTCCTGACTCACCATAAACTCAATCCATTTATCAAAGGAGGTCAACGGGCTTTGACACATTCTGAAATCAATATGGGAAGCAGAGTACACCCCTTTGTGAAGACAAAACCGTATTATGCTCTCTTGTCGGACTGAATGGGTCCTCCTTTCATCCTCCGAACCGGTCAAGAGAATTGGCACGAAATTTGGATGATTTTGCCGGGCTGCGGCAAGGGGCATGAAGAAGTCATCATCCGTGTTTGGTTTGGAGTTAACAACGTCTTTTGGTGAAGCAAGACTTTGTTCAGGTGACATCTTGTCGGAGTTTCTTATGGTTCTTTGGTAACAAGATATCTGCGCCGAAAGGGGAAGACGAGAAGAAATTATCACCCACACATAACCAAAGGAAACCCTAAGCAACTAGGTTTTCATAAACATACTGCCGCAGTATTCATGACGAAAATTCTATGGGTTCATAAGAATCACACTTATGACTCGATTCTACGAAGACATGAAAGAACGGTGTTTTCTATGGGTTGATACGAAACATACATACAACTAAGATTTTTCGTACTAGCATACAAAAATATATAAAGAGTTAAAGAAGAAGCATCGAAAGACATACCTGGAATGCTGACTCTCCTTGTGACTCTGCCGCTAACGCGAAGGTATGGAAGAACAAAGGTGAAAGATAAAAGGAGAACACCCTTCTTATATATATAGGCGTGATAATTGATGGGACTTCGAATAGGGAAAAGATTCCCTTTTCAAAACCGTACGTGGAGAAAATCAGCCGGGCCCCCAATTGCAAGCTTGGTCACTTCCAAAAACGCACGCACCCTCCTTGCTAACACCGGTCCCACCAAGCAATCCATCCGCGCCAGCTTCCCAATCCGCGCCAGCTTCCCAAATCCGCGCCAGCTGCCAATCCGCGCCAGCTTCTCAACCCGCGCCAGCTGCCAATCCGCGCCACACCATGCTTTCCATAACCATGCTTTCCAATGCCATGCTCTTCCAAACGGCCCACGCCCATTCCAGGCTCATTAATACTAACAAGTCCCTTTCACACCCAGTCTATGCTAGCAACTCCGCCTCGCGCTCCAAAGCCTGACCACAAAGACATATAAACGACTGGGATTTATACAAAGCTACCAGATGCAAGGATTGCGAATTCTACTTACATCTCGAAAAAGGTCATACAAGTCTCCTTAGTCCTTTTTCACGACTTACTGTCTCAGTTCTATCCTCGTTTGTCACCATCTTATGCTTACCTTGCAACAAGGCCCCTGTTCCAAGCTAAGCATGAGACTTAATGTTGATGGTGGTTTTTAGACAGGGGGAAAAATCGTAAAACCATACGCATAGCATGACGTCACCAGTGACGCTAAACACATTTATTAGAACATTTAATGCACTTATGTAAAAAATTCCCATGGTATCTTTTTTCAAATGCTAAACTAGGGTATCGACACAAAAAACCCTAAGACGCACAATCGTTGCGCATCATGGCAACTATGTCAAAACCAAAGACGCACAATCGCTGCGCATCATGACAACTATGCCAAAACCAAAGACGCACAATCGCTGCGCATCATGCCAACTATGCCAAAACCAAAGCCGCACAATCGCTGCGCATCATGGCAACTACGCCAAAACCAAAGCCGCACAATCGCTGCGCATCAAGGCAACTATGCCAAAACCAAAGCCGCACAATCGCTGCGCATTATGGAAACCATGGCAAAACCAAGCCGCACAATCATTGCGCTTCACGGCAACCGTGCCAAATTCGAGTTGCACAATCATTGCACCACACGCGTCATTGGCACATGCCAAGCGACGCTTGCGACCTAGCATGCCAAGCCGTGCAAACCTAGGTCCAAGCCGCCACACGCGCCATTGGAACATGCCAACCGACGCTTGCGACCTAGCATGCCAAGCCGTGGAAACCTAGGGCCAAGCCGCCACACGCGTCATTGGCAGATGCCAAGCGACGCTTGCGACCTAGCATGCCAAGCCGTGCAAACCTAGGGCCAAGCCTCCACACGCGCCATTGGCACATGCCGAGCGACGCTTGCGACCTAGCATGCCAAGCCGCGCAAACCTAGGGCCAAGCCTCCACACGCGCCATTGGCACATGCCAAGCGACGCTTGCGACCTAGCATGCCAAGCCGTGCAAACCTATGGCCTAGCCGCCACACGCGCCATTGGCACATGCCAAGCGACGCTTGCGACCTAGCATGCCAAGCCGTGCAAACCTAGGGAAAAGCCTCCACACGCGCCATTGGCACATGCCAAGTGACGCTTTCGACCTAGCATGCCAAGCCGTGCAAACCTAGGGCCAAGCCGCCACACGCGCCATTGGCACATGCCAAGCGACGCTTGCAACCTAGCATGCCAAGCCGTGCAAACCTAGTGCCAAGCCGCCACACGCGCCATTGGCACATGCCAAGTGACCCTTGCAACCTAGCATGCCAAGTCGTGCAAACCTAGGGCCAAAGCCGCTACGCGCGCCATTGGCACATGCCATGCAACACTTGCATTTTGGCATTACCACTTGCACCCGATGTGCAACCTACAGGCAAGGCATTCCGCACAAGACATTGGCACATGCAGTGCAACCCTTGCACTTTGGAATGCCGCGCCTACATCAAAGGCCACGATTTCTCTTAAGATGCAAAATCTCGACCGTCGAAGGTCGCCGCTGAGCTAGCACATCTCTCAATCTCAACTTATCAAACACCAGCGACATGCTACACGTTTTCCACGAAAACACTCAAGACATCATCCATGTCTCAATGGTGGAGCATTCACCTAACGCACACAACGTGCTGGGTTCGAATCACACCACCCTCAACAGGGAAAAACAAGTTTTTGGTCAGGAGAAATACAATACTCAGAAAGGAAACTTTGCTAGATTTCCCAAAAAGCTTTCACCTTCTGATACAAGTCAAGTACTACTCTTCCAGAACTGTTGTGGTCTCAACACTCTCTTTGCTTCCCTCCTTAAACCAGCCCTTCTCCTCCTCTTTGTGACCGAAGAAAATCCGGAACGGCCATTTCTTGGTTTAGGCCTGAGTTGTACAGATTGATCTCTCGAATCTAAAGTACTCCCGTGCAGTACATTTGTTTAGGGTTTATATTTGTCTCTCACTCACCTACCGAAATTACCAAAATCGGCAGAAACGATTTTCACCCATAAACACCTGGCCAAATGCAATATACGACTGTGATGTTTGTAAATTCATTTCTGGCTCACAGGCCAGTTCCATGTCCGACCATGATGACTGAACATTTCCTGAGCCAGGTCCAGTGAAGGGTTATGATGAATGTATTTCTGGCTTTGTCCCATAGGCAACTCCAATGTCCATCCATGATGGATGTACATTTCCAAGGACATCCTGCTCTGGGCTGTTGCACAATTGTGGTGCGATATTTGGCCATAGACCAATGACATGGTAGTGTTCCATGTTAGCACTAACTTTCCTCAAGGCCATCTATCCAACTGGCCTAATGCATCCTTTGATGCGAGATTGGCCTTTAGACAATATATCTTAAATTACACTCTCTTGGTGCCATATTATCCTTGACCAATATGCCCATGACATATGTTATTTTTGGCAGCGTATTGGCCTAGGCCAATGTTCCTTTTACTACTCAACAGAAGCTTTGGATGAAGCTTCATCTCAGGCCATGACGCATCTTTGAGCATGCACCATGTTAAAAATCAGAGTGTTACAACTTTATAATAGGTGTTGGATGTTAGCTCGAGTTTAAAGATAAACTGCCCAAGTTGGCACAATTATTGGCGGTTATGGAACTGCCCTATGGGACAGATGGTTGTCCATGCGCGTGCAGTTGTTGTGCAAATTTTTTGACCAATAAAGCTGTTGTATAAATAGTGCTAAGGCATACGAAAATTAGCAGTCTTTCATAGGATACTGTGATACTCAAATTGAGGGAGTTTTTGTAAGGCTAAGGCTTGGTTCAAGAAGAAAAAGTCTGTGTAAGTACCTAAGTGGGCAAGTTTTGTATATTGTCAAGCCCCTAATCTTAAACCTGCTTAGCCAATAAGATTATAGCCTAAACCTGAAGTAACAACTTCTAGATCATCGATCTTAAGGAACATAATTACATAAAGCAAAAAAAAATTAATTCCCAAGCACTCTGATACTTTATAGATGAAAACTCTCAAAAGATATTAATATATATGTGTATTGTTTTACAAAGAACAAGAATTCATATATAAGAAAGATACCAAAAAAAAAACATTCTTAATCGGCTATCGGTTTAACTACGGAAGCGGATGTCTTCAAGCATACCATCTCCTCGGAAAACTGAAACTGAAGCGGGAACGAGTGAGCACATCATCCCAAAGGGGTTCCCAATGAAAACATGTAACTTTCAAGTAATCACTAACATGCCTCACAGTTCTAAAGAATATAAATTGAAAGAAAACAAGAAGAAACTAATCATACAACAATTTATGCATCACGAAGCAAGAGTCACTCTAACCTCGCCAAACTCATTGAAGAAGACGATGCAAAAGCAACCCTAATCAATAATAATAACATAGTCCACACAAAGTGCCCATACAAACCATGATTCAGCATATTACCATCAAGATCAGAAAGTTAGACAAACAAGTATAATATGCACACGTGTGATTTCCCTTAAATAAAATAGTATATATATTATTTCCGGCGGATGGCGTACCGTCCTACTATCTTAATAAGAAAAAATGTAGTACTATTACCGACGGATGACGTACCGCCCTACTATCAATATAAACAGGAAACGTAATACTATTGCCGAGGGATGGCGTACCGCCCTACTTAACTTAGCTAAGCGTCGTGGGAAAACACAAACACTCTTCACGGGGAAATCACACAACGCATAATACACACATACAATTACATTCAAAACAAACATCGTTTAATGCAATTACAATATAATTCATATAAATAGTAAAAGCACATCATGCTCGCAAAGGAAAGAAACTCAATGATTACAAGAAGGTTACAAAGTTCCCACCTGTTTTGATGACAAACCACGCTACCTTGAAATCCACAATCAACAAGTTCATCTTTTGAATCGATCGTTGTTAATATTGACTAACTGTTAATCATACAAGCACTCTAAAATATTAGCCAAAAAGACTCACACGGCTCATAACATACTCTCATACAAGTATCTAGTTATAAGCTAAGTGAACTATCTAATATCCCTAAGCCCATTTATTGTTCTACACCTTATCATTATCTCTCTTTATCATATCTAAAGTTTACTAACCCTATCATTATCTCTCTTTAGCATATCTAAAGTTTACTAACCCAATTAGGTTGGTTCTATAGTCCATTAGATAAGAACCCTGATTTTGGGCATACCAAAATCTTTCTAGGCATACAAAACAATAGTCCCATCTTGGGTGACCTTATAAGGGGTACCCTATGGGTAGTTCAATTACCTATATACCCTTAATACAAAAATCTAAAATCAGTTTTCTAAAAAATCAAAATCAGTTTCCCTTACCATCTCTTCTTCCTCCTCCTCCTCTAGCCGAACTTTTCCCCCTCCTGCGAAAAAAAAATTCATCATCGTGATTAATTGTCGATTCGTAAAAATTTGATCGTCGATTAAACTCAACCACATAATGACTCGTACAAATAAAAGCAGGGACTAGACAAACCAAATCGTCTTTTAATCCATCAATTGAAGAAGAAGAACCAATTGAAGATGAAGGTGTAGAAACTGAAAATCAACCACCAATTGAACCAGAAATTGAACCAACTGCATCTCCAACTCCGGAAATGAGGATAAGAAAGAAAGTTTTACAAACCCAATCTCCTATTTGCTGTTTTTCATCGATTAAATGACGGTTACAGTGTTGGGTTCGGCTCAAAATTGAGTTGCGTTTTTAGCCGAACTGTTCTTCACAAAAGCTTCCTGTAAGTGTATATGAACAGTTCGGCATGAAATTTCATGAAATTTCAAGCCGAACCTAGTCACAGATAAAGATGCATAGGGGTTCGGCGTATTCGATAATCATAATATGTGCCGAACCTAGCACATTAACGAGGTTCGGCTATTACGATATTCTCAATATGTGCCGAACCAATAACAATATTTTAACCCAAAAAATAACAAATTGATGTTCGGCTCATACGATTTTCAAAATATAAGCCGAACCGGTAATTATTTTTTTTCCGAGCTATTCAGGATGTTGTTCGGCTTACTATGAAACTTTCATATAAGCCGAACTAGTGTCTAGCAAACAGTTCGGCACATGCAGTAAACAGATTCAGTAAGCCGAACCGTTCATCAATTGGTAGATTCGGCTCATAGATGTGATTCGAACCTCAACCTGTTTCGCCGAACCATGATTCAAAAAACCTAACTTTTGATAATTGAGAGCTATAGAAGTGAGATTAAGCATAGGATATAAGTGTACCTGTGTATTAGAAGCATTGGGTTCCTCATCAATGTCTTCATCATCAGGATTTAGCTCATAAAAATCATCATCTTGAGTTTGTGTAAACAACCCATCCTCAAATTTTTCATCTAAACAACTCTTATAATTCTGAAAATTATTTTAATCACTAAACAAAATATTTAATCACTAATCAAGCTTATTAACACTAATACGTAAAGGGCAGATTTGCCATTAAAATTTTTTTGGGTTAAGGGGTTATCTGATTTTGCTATTTCACAACCTTTTTTGTCTTCATTCTGTATGCCTTGGAAGATTTTGGTATGCCCAAAATTATGGTTCTTAGATAAGTCCCATTAGATAAGTCCTATGAATATCTACGAACCTTGTAGAAGGAACCCAAGGTCAATTCGGACCATAAAGGATCCAAACTATCAAATTAGGAAAACTAGGCCTAAGCCCAAGTCCACTAACCTCGGCCCATTAACACAAGGCCTGGTTCATTAGAATCAACTAACAGTCCACCACTAGTCAGAGGGAGTCAACCAACGGTCAATGTCAATCAGAGTCAAGTCAAGTCAACTGAGTTAAGGTCTGGTCAAGTCTGGTCACTGAGTTAACTCAGTCATATGATCTAAGTCAGGTGAGTTGAATCAGTCAGACATCTAACTGAGCAAAAGAGAATTCTGGCCTGAGCCATTTCACAGGCCAAACATCATGTTACACCATCATGGTGCAACAACCACAACACACATCATGCAATAAAATTGTACTACCATTCTAACTGCTAATCCAACTGCAAGAAATCTTCATCAAAACATGGATCGTTCATTCAAACCACTTCAAATTTATTTACAAACACCAATACAGCTTACCTGCAATGGAAGCTTTAAGCAACTCCATTCCACTCTTACTTCTTATGAAAACTATCTATACAATTATAACACCATTAGTTCAGCTCTTCCCTTGAACAAAAATCATAATCCTCCACATCTACTCAACACCAATCTCATGATAAAACATTCATCTCCAGACTTTACCCTGCATCTTACAGCACTACCAAGTTGTGTTCTATCACTCAACAGACACACAACTTCACATCAGAGATACAAACTCAGGAATTCTAGTTACAACACAACATCTGACTCCAAACTCCTCAAGAACAGACCCAACCCCTGTTCTTCAATTCATTACCAAAATAACTTCAAAACAACAACATCACCACCAATTGTAATTTGATTTACCTATTTCCTTCCACCATCCATCCATACTCAATATTAGTTTCTTTTCATATTTAACTTCATACATTAACACCACCAGTTCAACTAACACTTTTCAACTGGATTCCATAATCCAATACTAGCACAACCCAACTTGGTCCCAATTCTACTCTAGCCATAATTCCATCACAACACTGAACTGTTCCATCCCAATCCCTATAATAGTTCCATCATCAACAACAATCATAATTCCAGCTTCAGCAGACTATGGCTACATATCTACTCTGAACCAATGTAGTTAATATCGGATAGCGGTTCATCTCGGCCGGGACCGATACACTGGTACGATTTTATATCGGGGATATTATCGTTGAAATATCGGTTCTAGATTTAGAGACTATAATTTTATATTAAACATTTCTCCACACATTTTCTGATAAGATATAATAGATAACATCAATTTTATCAAAAAAACAAAAGAGTAATTTTAGTAGACTTGCTTCGAGAGCTACATGCACCTCTACTACCACCCGAAAGACTTTCTTCGCCAAAATTACCCTTAAACTTTATAGAAAACGACCAATACCGTCTCATATCAGGAAATGTAGGAAAATTTCGTATCGACCGATACGGCCGATATTTGACCGAAACGGCCGATATTCGACCGATACGGCCGATATTATCAGACGAATATCATATCCCCGATATCCTTCTTATCGTATCGTTTTGGGTCGATATCCGAAATATCCCCGATATATCGGCCGATACGGCCGATATTGACTACATTGCTCTGAACACAACCTATTAAGCAGTATTATAACAACATGCAATATCTTCAATCAATTACTCAACTTCTCCCCTATTCCTTATTCACAATTATACATTACAACAACCCCAGAACTACCACCATTATAGAATCATTCACATTATCAAACAATGAAACTAAATAACCATACTCAATCAACTCAGAGAAGCAATTCCCTCAGGATGGTTCCACTCGAGCAATTGAATCCAATTCTTATTACTTTAACTCTATTCAACACCTCATCAGATTAATTCAATTTCAGAACATCAACCCATAAACCCTAATTTAATTCTCAATCCTCTTTAGAAACTCAACTCGCTGATTCTTTAACAGAACCACTCCACATCTTCAATTAACCACAACCCAGTTATTCTTCATCCTCGAACAACTCAATTTACTTATCAATTTCATGCGAGTTTACAAATCGATCTCAAAACCCTAGGAATTCAGATGTGTCGAAACCCAGCAATGAATTTTCACCCAGCAAGCATGGTTGTGTGACAATAAAAGAGCTCATTAATAATGATAATGATTTCGGTGTCCCGTGTTTGATAATGAGTGTTAACCAATTTTGTGGTGTTGTGAGAGTTTTTTGTGCGGATTACTGATCATTCAATTTTTTAAATTCTAATTTGGGTGCATATCTTCATAAACTAATGTGTCCAAATTTGTGTTGGCCACTTTTTATAAGCATTAGCAAAAAATTCCAATTTCCCTAGCCTGGTCAAATATGCTTGTACACTGGGTTGTGCCGATACTTCTTAATTGGGGTCCCCATACCGATTTTCCGTACGTATGGATACAATCGCACACGGGAACTCGGGCAAGAAGTAGTGCAGCTATCAAAGTGAGTATTTTGTACTATTAAGATTAATATTTAATATTTTATTTGTGTGTAACCGACACCTGCACCTTTTAAAGGAGATCATAATTGAGAATATGTGTATGTATTACCAAACGATAAATTTACGTAGCTAGAATCAAAATCTCAAGTTATCACCAAACGAATATACCAACTCCATTCGAGCTCATATATTTGAGTAGGATAATTCTCTACATAACAACTGTGTCACGGCTAAATATGCCAAAGTCATTGGTCTTAATGTACGGGATTTAAATCCTCCGGATTTCCTTCTTAGCGGAAAAGAAAGTTATCACGAATTATTTACAAAGATGAATATCTCTGAGAAGAAAGAACCAGATTTGTCTTTATTCTCTAACATACTCAGTAGTCTGTAGACTCAGTCTAGGACTATGAAAATGATAAATAAGCTAACAAACATTGGTTTTAGACTTAGATGTTGCACCATTATGGAATCACGTTAACTAAAAGTTCGAAAATATTTATGTATACTGTTGTTTCACCATATTTAGTTTTTTAGATTTTCCGTATTGGACACATTGAAACGTATCTGTACCGGACACACGTTGAGATATTTTTGCAACCCAGATCGTATACTATGTGGTAAAGCATAGCTCGGTTGAACCCATCAAGCGTTGGTATGTCAAGTTTGGTTGTCATATTTTAGTGAATCAAAACTCATTTTAAGAGTCGCTTGATTATGTACTAGAGTCAACTTCGTATAGGTTAGCTTGAAAGTATTAGGATATGAGACATTACAAGTATTGCGAAGACTTGAAGAAGTGAAGAAGTACGAAGCTACAACGACAACATCATCCTTCCACTTGAGGTTAGTAATATTTGACTTGAACTGTTTTCTTCCCTAACATATCTTTCAAGTCGTGCATATATATTGAAAACCAAACTGCGAAGCATGAACACTCTAGATAGACATAGTATTAAGGAATAAAATACGAGGTTTATTGCTTAACCATTAAACTTTGTAGATAAGACATCGACATAATCGTTTAAATGCTATTGTGATTATGTATGGGTATGAGGTGAGTATTTCATCCTAGGAAACAATGTTTTACATGTGTTTTAAGGAAGTAAGTTCATAAACTTGTTTATGAATCGAAAAGGAAATCTCCAGGAGTTATTAGTATTGTTATTCATTGCATATCTTGTGAACAACCAATATGTGTGATTTAGTATAACCGCTCATGACTTGTTTGTGTTCTTGGTAAAACTATTCACAAAGGCCTGACTTATATATTGGTATGACTTTTATTAGTGAAAACCGATCTTAAGTAATCACCTAAGATGGTATGATCGAGTTTGTGATTTGTGTAGGACCGAATCTGGGTAAAGGGGAACCGATCCTAGTAAGAGGTGCAACACATCATAAAGGGGAATCGATCCTTGTATGAGGTGCAACAAGTTTGTAGCAGAAAGGGGAACTGATCCTATGGACATGTGCAACACGTTTTTAGGCAAAGGGAAACCGATCCTATGTACATGTGCAACACATATAAGTTAGATACCATATATATGTGGGGAACCGATCCTAGTACCTAGTGGACCGAATTTTGGAAATCTAGTGTGACTATGCACAATACTCACATGGAGGTAGAATCGAAACTTTTTTTGGTAGAACCGTTAAACCCATGATTTGTGATTGAGTGTTCTTGATCAATCACATAGTTTTTTAAAGTCAGATGAACCAATTCTAAACTTGTTTGGAAATGTGGCAAATCGGTTTCAAGGTTGTAAGTATGAAAGAGGACTTACAAAGTAAGAATGTCGACACACTTCGTACACAGGAAGTAATGCTTATCTTTTATTGTTCAAAGTTATTCCTTAATAATTAAAGGAAGAAAATCCCAGGATAGAAACATAAATAAGTTAAGAATCTTTTAATTAAGGTCTTAATTTTATTTTAGGAAAATAAGAATTAGCAATGTGCATTTACTAGTTAAAGATTTTCCAAAGAGATTTTCGGTCATTATTTTGGACAGAGCATTTCCAGGATTTATAGAAACCAAATATGTACTTTAATGAATAACTTGAGAATATTTTCGGTTTTGGAAATTCCTTGGTATCCAAACTTCCTTGTCTATAAATACTTGAAGTTTTCATTTCTAGCAAACTAATCCTTCGTGACAGTAAACTTCCTCGGTTGTGTTGTTATTGGTGAACCCGCCTATTCGGAGAGGAGAGTAACCTAATTAGGCGAAATCTCTTACGGCCGCTCAGTTTAAAGTCTTCTTTTGGATTTAGAAGCTCTATTAGTACCGTTGGTGGGAAACTAGATAATTGCGGTTTATCTTGTGTGATCGATTAATTTGATTGACTAACGGTGGTTGAAATGTGAGTAGTACGTGGTATAAGAATGACCCATATGTTATCGCATCAGATGCGCGACAAGTGTTCTACCTGGATGATCATAAATTCAAAGCAGACTGGAAAGTGGTTCTAAAGATGCATCACAGACATATATGGGATGTGCCTGAAATGGATGATGATGATGATGAAGAAGAAGATGTTTATCAACAAACTAGAGATGTAACAATATCATCAGTCTTACAAGAAGATAATAATGTTGGACTAGATGAACTCCATAGAGATAATGTGGAGGCAGAGTTGGTAGATGCAGAGATTGTACGTGCAGATGATATTGTCGTGGATGATGTTGATGTGCAGGAAGAAGATGAGACATTTATTGATTATAATGACTCAGAGGTGGACGAGGAAGACATTTTTCCAGTTGACGATGATACAGATTTAAAGGATTAGTTATTTGCATTTTATTTACTGAAAAATAGTTGTTTGGTTTGATAATTATTTTGATTAGAATAGTAGCTCTTTATATTTCAATGGTTCATAGATTGGTTATTTTTTTATTTTTATTTTTTTTTTGAACAAAGGGATTGATTATTTTTGTTGTTTGTTGGATTTCAACAATATTCTTTGTCACAAATTCAGTTTTTTTTTGTCTAATGCAATCTCGGAATCCACTTTCTTCATGTGCTTTTTGTGACTTTTCTATTCTCCTTGTGCATGGTGATATTTTCTGTTGGCATAACTTAAGGTGCTCAAACAGCTGGTGACCCTGCCAAGTTTCCCCGGTTTAAACTTGAAATGGCAAAACACGAAATTGTTGTCTAGGAAAAGGAAGGCTGGTTGCACCCGACACACTTTTGATTCAATCTTTGGTCTATAAAGCATTCTTTTCGATCTTTTCCCATTAAACGATGTAAACAAATGACGACTTGTATGTTTCCCCTGATGAATAACTACTTCGACAAGTGAATTGATTCTCTCTAATTTATTATATTATTTTTAAGTATTATGTTTTACATGATAAAATATATTGTTACCGAAAACTTATTCTTTAGCAGCTACGTATTTTTTTTATCACCATAAAGAAATATTTGTGACAACATTTCAGTAATCACTGAAATCACGAACTCCGGTGAAGTTACAGTGTCACTGAAAATGACTAAAAAGCAACAAAATCTAGTTCGTTGCGAATGTTCTGTCTTGTGACGATTAGAAGTTGTTACTATATAAATATTTGCAACCAAACAAGCTGATGCTCACTAAAAATAAATATAGCGTCAAACATTTAGTTTCATCACTATAAAATTAGTTAGTGACGAATTAATTTTGTTAGTGTTGATGGTGGTTTTTAGTTCAGGGTTAAAATTGTAAACCTTGCATTTAATATGCCGTCACTCTGCAAAGAAACGAAGCCATAAAGAGTGATGAGTGATTCAACCTCTTCACTGGCGCATTTACTGAGCAATTCAATATTTTCATATGAAATTTATCCAGAATGGTGGATGTAGCAACAATCCCAGAGATTCTGTAAATTTCATCACCTTGCCTTGCCTTTATAATAAGTTTCTTTGAATGCTTTCTGTGCTATGTTCCCCGGCCGAACCCTTAATATTGATATGGGATGACAATTTGTGTTTACTCGCAGCAGAGTAACACGAATTTCCAAGTATCAAGGTTAAGGTCCTTGCATAAAGTACTCAATCAGAAAGCATACTGCTCTCTAGCAATCAATTTTGTGATAATTCGCAAGATTCGGATATTACCCCGACTAATTTGCAAAAATTAGGATTTTGCGCCTTGCGCAATATATTATACCCCGTTGGTCGAAATTAAGCTTCGGCGAACTAAGCAATTAATCCACCATGGATTAGTAGGTGAAAAATGCTACCCAAAATCAGAAAGGAGTCGCGGAATAGGAACATCAGCAAAGGGAGGTGTGTCCATGATTTAGGCACGCCCCATGTTGCCAACCGGCCCTATTTGCCTTCGACCAATCAGGTCGCCTGAAACCCGCCACACTCTGGCTGGGCCCATACTTGCCATCCCTATTTCCCATTGACCAATCAGGTCGCTTTAAATCCGCCACACACATAACAGAAGTGTAGCCACGCCCATACTTGCCACAGTGTTAAAAGAGGCAAACTACGCCAAATGGTCAGAAAGCCATTGGTTTTCCAAAAATCGCGCCAACATTCCAAACGTTCCATGTTGCGCCAATAGGCTGAACGGCATGCCAACATGCCACTCTGCCACGCCAAACGTACAACAAACTTGTTGTACATAGCTCCCTACGTGCCAACCTACCTCATGTTCGTGGCCAACGCCATGATGTGCTTAAATTAGGGTTTTCTAGTCAGAAACACGACTCTGCTTCAGGCGCATTAACAAAAACCCTAATTTCCAGTTGTGGCTCAAGTTACGCGACTTTGGGACCCACAACATGCCACGAGCCATGCGGGACCCAGGAAACCCTAAGAATGGCGCCATATCATAGTCACTCATAGCGATTCTTGCTCCTGTGGCCGTTTCCACATTATGGCCTTACTATAGTTCCTTTGGCATGACTATGGCACCGTTTACACAAAACGTGTTACCATGTCGCGGCCGCATGCCACACGCATTAATTAGGGCTTCGGCATGCCAAACCCTAATTTAGACGAAGTTGCTACGCCAACCAAGCCAAATCATACTACCCAGAGCATTCGGATTGATGTGTCAACTAGAACTAATGTTGTCAAACCATATTTGGCACCAATATGTCAAAATCTAGCTGCCATGGCTATGCCAGGTGCTACTTGCACCACTGTTCCACTGGCATGCACAAACTATGCCAACCACGCCATTGTGTCAGTATCAGGCGCCAACATAATGTGGTCATAATCAATGGCCACCCTTTCTCATGGGTCACAATCTTAGCCGTCCAAATTCATCACAGAATTGACAGGCCTGTGGCAAGTCTTAGGTGACCAGCCAAGACAAGCCTAATAGCATCACATGTTATTCTCCTGCGGCAAGTCTCCTGACTTTGACTTGCCACACATAGCAACCTGCTACACGTTTTCCACGAAAACACTCGAGACATCAAACATGTCACAAACTGGGGGATACTCATCAGGGTATTGGTCTGGCGGTTTACAGCATGCGGCATGCAACACGCCCTTTATAATAAAGTGTCAGAAAGCAGGGCAGTTAGTGGCGGCAAGAAGTAGTGGGTGTAAACTAAATCGTCTCCTTCATAATGGGAACGTGGTTTTCTGGCATTTGCACACGACCCCACTTCTCCATCACTCAATCATTCCCACTTTGTACGAGATCAGGGTGCATTCAATATGACTTGTATAAATAGGTTATACCTATTTCAACCAAACGATAATAGTTTGGTTAACAACAACACAGTATCCAGAAAACACCAAAGAACTGATAGCTTACATTCCACAAGCCAGTTCCACATTTTGATACTAGTCATAAAATAGCCACACCTTCACAATTAACCATTCTGGTCATAACACCTTCTTCGACTCCCTCCCTAAGACCAACCTTTCTCCTTCACTTTGTGACCGAAGCAAGCATGGAACAGCCATTTCTTGGTTTAGGCCAGGGTTGTACAGATTGATCTCTCGAATCTAAAGTACTCCCGTGCAGTGCATTTGTTTAAGGTTTAGGCTCGTTTCTCATACACACACCCAAATTGACTAAAACCAGCAGAAATAGTTTTTACCCACAAATAATTGGCGACCAAAGTGGGAGATTAATCTCTCGGTTGCAATATCAAATTCAATTCTCAATTTTATTTCCATCCCAATTGGTCTTTTGCTTAATCCAATCATTAACTAAAACTCATTTCAGTCAAAGATTCTTTCCAGATGTATTCGGGTCATTCGAACCTTGCATAAGCAATGAATTGATGGAATCCAACTACCATGGAAGACATGACAAAAATTCTAGAGGATATGGTCGCCATCCAAGTCGATATTATCAGGCGGCAAAACGAGACGCTTCGTATCATGAAGAGTATAATAAGCCGATTGTGGGAAGAATCAACAAAGGCTTATCCGAAGGATCCCGCCAATTTCAACAGTAATACGAAGTATGTTAAATATTTATCTAAAGCCTGCGACTCTACTAATGAGGATGCTGAAGGAGCACGTAGCTACATCATAAAGGAGCAGCAGAAGAGCGTTCAGTTGGATTCTGCTAACCCAGAGAGCCAGGAAAATTTCACAAGACCAGGGAGGAGACTTGCCAGGTACGCCACAACTCTTGCAAGACAAAAGTAAAGAGCATGCCTATGAAGCCTTGCTGGAAAACATTCATCTCCAAACCCTCGCAGAAGTTCAAAGAGTTGTCCAACAGTCCGCAACCACGACTGCTTTGTTGAAAAGAGAAGCACCTGAAGAGGGGGTGTGAGGGTAAAATATCGACTCGACACGTGGCGCAAGATCTAGACGGGTGTACCATATAATACTACAAGCAACTACACAATAATACCACCTTTTGTAATCCTTATCCTATTTAGTCATTATCTAGTCAGCCCTAAGGGCACAAATGTAATTCGATGCACAATACCCTCCCTATATAAGAGAAGGAGATATAGGGTAAAGGGGTTCCTTCCTTCTTCTTCATTCTCTCTACAATCTAGACTCTAGTTCGCCCTCCTCTTCCATGGATGGAGTTTCAAGTCCCATGAGGACCTCCATTCATGGATCTTTGTGTATCACCACAATAATAGTGAAAACAAAGTGGATGTAGATCTTTTAATGGCCGAACCACTATAAAATCCTTGTGTTAATCTTTACTTTTATGCACTTTATCTTTCATGTCTGATTTTCAATGATTTATGTTCATTAGATCTTGTTGGATGTAGTAGTCAGATTTTATGCTACTACATTTTGGCGCTAGAAACAGGGAGGTATGAAGATATAATCTATCTCCCTAACAACAACTCTATATTGTTTTCATAATCTCCATGAGAGAAGTGGATTTCATACCACTGTGTAGAATTCTATCGAAGTTCATGAGTAGATCTCGGACTTAACACGATCTACACAATCAGTGGAGTTCTGAAGACCCTCATACTCAACAGATCTACACTTTCTTTAGTTGTTTTTATTTAATTTTTATGTTCTTTTAAGATCTCTCATATCTTCCTCAAGATGCTCAAGAGAGTAGAAGATCGAGGTGAAACTGAAGTTCCAAACACTTCGGCACTTAAGAGATCTCCTCCATGAAAGGGTTGGGAAGAATTGTTAGCCTGAGGGCGAAAAACGTAATTTTTGTTTTTCTCTCCGATGTTTCAAGACATCAGTTGATGTTAAGTCTACAGATCTAAGGGTTTTCAAGCAAAAAGCTTTCAAAAACAAAGCAAAAAACAAATTATGCCAATGAATGAGCTACCATGATCGGAGAAATAGTTGTATGGATTTATTAACCATCTTCTGTTGTCATGGTCGAAGGAGAATCAAATTTCGGCCACAGAGAGGTCCAACGGCGCTAAGACGAACTCAGCTCGTGTTGATAGTTGTGAAATCACGACGGTGTGAACGAGATCATCCGGTCTCGTTAAGGAATGAACCTAAAGGTGAAAGAGATCATCCGATCTCGTAAAGACATGATGACCAAAGAGATCATCTGATCTCATTAAAATAGTTCCTACGGCGAAAGAGATCATCCGATCTCGTAAAGGTAAAATACCAAAGGCGATAAATGAGATCATCCGATCCCATGAAGGCAGCACCACGATGAGTAAAAGAGTTAGTCAATCTCGTGAAGGCATTATTTTGGTGGACAGAGAGATCATCCGATCTCATAAAGGCAAAACACCAAAGATGGCCAAAGAGCTCATCTGTTATTGCTAAATACCATAATCCCGGTGACGAAACACGGCGAGAGAGATCATAGGATCTCCTGAAGGCATAAGCCCTATGACAAAACGAGTCATCTCGTAATGAAAAAACTCCAATGGAGAAAGAGGTCACCCGATCTCGTGAAGGAACGAACCTAATGGAGGAAGAGATCATCCGATCTCGTGGAGGTGAATTCCTAAGGCAATACATGTGATCACCAGATCTCATGAAAGAACAAGCCCGATGACAAAACAAGTCATCTCCTGGAGTTCAAAGGAAAACGACGAAAAGGAGATCATCCGATCTCATGAATGTAAAATACCAAAGATGGCCAAAGATATCATCTGTTACGAGTAACCTCGTGAAGGAAAAACTCCAACGGAGAAAGAGATCATCCGATCTCGTGAAGGTAAGCTACCAAAGGTGATAAAAGTTATCAACCGATGTCATGAAACGACAATCCTAATGATCAAACGAGTCATCTCCTGAAATTCAAATATTAACAGCAGACGGAATCATCCGATCCCGTGAAAATGAACTCCAAAGGCGATATACGTGATCACCCGATCATGTGAGAACCATACCCTAAGTGGAAAAAGAGGTTATTCGATCTCGTGGAGGAAAAATCTGGACGGAGACAAATGAATCCATCCGATCTTATGAAGACGATGCCAATGGTACCAAGACGAGTTCAACTGGTACTGCCAACGAAGCAGCCATACGATGGAACAATTGATTGGAATTAATCACCAGTCACTGTTATTGAGAATCAAAACTTGTCAATCATACATGGAGGTTAAACCACTCTTTAGACGATAAAACTAAATTTCCTAACGGAGTCATGAAAGAGCAATCACCATTGCTGCCATCCTGATGTGACGAACAGGGAAATACAACCCCAAAACACGGAGGTCTAAACGACACATGATGCCAATGATGGAGAAAAAACAGTCCGATGAGACAATTGGGTATATAGAAAGGACACGTCCGATCCCATGCAAGCAAAATCTCGGATTAAACAGCTGAGCTTTGTCTAGAGAAATAACAACCCCAAAGGAACAAGCTTTCCGGTGGTTACGATCCATGATGATTAATGGTGAAAGGAGAACTCACCCACCAGATGACTGCGATACCAACTTTCGCTACCATGACGAGCCAAATAACTAATTTGGTTAACCTCATCGGAGGAGCAATAACTCGTGCTGTGAATGGAGAAACCACAGACACTCGGACTGCCAATTGTGCATTCACTTACGAAGTGACCATAATGATGTATGACGGTAAAAGACCAATCAGCTGCATGAATCTTAAAATGACGAAATCATTTCAAGGAACATTATCATGAAGAACTTCCATGAATAAACTCGTGGTCACCATCCGATCATCAGCAGGATCATGGTGTAATCATGCTAATCCGGAGTAGTATCTCGGAGAAATAACTCGGGCTCATCAGCTCCACTCAACTCAGATCGGACAAACCATCTCGAGTAGTTATATCCACATCGAACGAACCAATCCTAGAAGGACAATATTTATGGAAGTAACAATCCATGGAGAGTAATCAAGAACTTACCCACCAGACGACCACGAGAAAAAGTCTCGCTGCCATGACGAGCTAAATGGTTGATCAACCTCATCGGAGGAGCACCAGCTCGTGCTATTAATGGAGGAGCCAGAAGCACTCGAGCTGCACATCGTGCATGCACTTCCAAATTGACCATGACGATGAATAACGGGGTAAGGGCTCATTACCATGATAATAGATTGGAATTAATCACCAATCTCCATATCACTGTGGTTCCAAGACGAACTGCTGCCGCATCACTTCCTAATTAACGAAGCCATGTCAAGAAACATTACTATGATGAACTCTGGCGAACCAATTCGTTATTGCACATCTGATCATCGGAAAGATAATATACTAACTCGGAGTACTTGCTCGGAGAGGTAATTTATAACCACATCCGAGGAGGACAGCTTAACTCGGACGAATGAGCTCGTGAAAGAACAATTCTTTCCCATATCCCACGACGATGCCAAAAGATGAGATGTACCTCAAAAGGACGGACAATGGTGGCAATCCCAAACGAACAAACTGGAGGGACGAATCCAAATGATGGAGTCTAGTGATAAAACATACTGATGATTATTTACTATGAATCATTTTCATAGATAAAGACAACAGGTAATACTAGTGGTCATGAAACCAAGTGAATCCCAAAGGCGCAAAGTCGAAGAAAGAGAAATGGATCATTGGAATTCATAACCAATATCCATTACTATGGAGTACCAACTCGAGAAGCTCGAAAATCCGAGTCCAAACTTACCATGCTTATTACTATGAATTGTCTGGCTAACACAAAGTCAACAAAGACGAGATGGCATCGCCATCAACAACTCTTGCTCAAAATATCAAGTCGACATGTCTCGGCGAAGGAAGGCTAGACCAAGTAATGGCAGTCTCAAATCACCCATGTACATGGAATGATCCAAAACGGCGTTAAAACCCAACAGACGAGTAACCTCGGAGGAGCAAGACGCCACTACCATGACAAAACAGTCGATTGGATTTAAACACCAATCACTATAAATTCATAAATGATGATAATCACCGTTGGAATTCGTTACCAATCAGCACTATAGTAACGTATAGAAGGCGCATACTCCCAGCCGTGAGGGTCTCGCATGACGAAATCACTTGATGAAGTACGAAGGATGTCTGCTAACACCAGACCAAGCCATGGAGATATGGCGAGCCCAACAAAAAGGCGTTAACTGAATCAACGATGCCATCCTATGGAGTCTCATTACAACATGAAGGCGTTAACTGAATCAATAAAAAGGGTGGCCAACCTAGCAAAATTTGCGAAGGCAGACATTCAAAGGAAGAATATAAAGGTGGAGAGACTTAATTAAAGTTTTCTCAAATCACTTCTTACAAACAAGGCATACACCAATAACGAGCTATGGCAGCAGGGATACGAGGTCCCATGTGAAATACTGGTGCACATTTAAACTAACCGCAATCCATGAAGGACTATAAACACTCTGGCACAAATAAATGTCACCCATACCAAGATGAAATCAGGAGTCTATGAAGGACGACCACTCCCCTCCGATGACGACAATTAAAGGAACCATTATCCATACATAAGAAATGGTAACCACCGTCCATACTATTTGTTGCACCAACAGCAACCCACGAATGGGCATCGAAGAAATGCTACTCTCAAAAAAGTAAAATCAAAACTCGAAGTGAAAATTCTGTAATAACAGATATCACTCTCAAAACCGCTAAGAGTGAAGAGGGTCGTCACCCTACAATGGTGGTTGGAGCTTAAATTTCTTATCTCACTTTCATCGCATTCACGACAAAATGAAAAGTCAAGACGGTACAATTAGTTATGTACAAGAGCATCTCATAACGAAGAGCCCTATACACTGATTAGTTTAACAAGACGAAGCGATCGTTAACATAACGATCCAGCTCCATAATGAATTATGACTCCCGTGACGCACAATCCTGCTGCTAGAGGCGAAGTCCAATAAATTAAGGTGAAACTCACCCATGAAATCATGCCTAGAGCTACCTTGCTCAGTAATCCAAGGCGTCCCCACGAGAAAGCCAAATCATGAAGTAACTGTCACCATCAACAAAAGAGATGATATTGACGATCATTAGTCAGTATACAAAGACGTAAAAAAGAATTTGGTGCCGGAGAAAGCAAGCATCGAAGAAGCCAGACGAGCCCAACACCTTCAATTTAAGCCACGGTGACGTGCAAAATAGGGGAGCCAGATGAGATCTTCCGTACAATCTTCTGAAAGAAAAATATTGCTAAGAAGGTCACTATCCAAAGCAACAACAGACATCTCCAGGATGAGACATGGGAGTACCTTATCATTCTAACGAGAATGACAAAATTCGGAGGATACGTTCCTTCAAGACCATCAGGTATGGTGTACTTCAGAGGATACTTTCCTTCCATACCATTAAAAATGGAGTATACAAATCGCTATAAGAGGCCACGAAGTCGAACTAGCAAAGGCTACATGCCGTGAGTGAGATTCCATTGGAACGATAATATAAACATTTCTTTTGAACATTTTCTTTTTGTTTGTTTTAATTTTTCTTTTGAATTTTTTCGTACTTAGGATTATTTTTTTTTGTTTTGTTTATATATTTGCTTTTTTGCATTGCATATAGTTTGGATTCCAAACAGTACTCTTCTAAAAGCCCATCAATATCATAGCACGGTACTAGCCACACCTTCTATTCTACAACGAATGAAGCAGGGGACACCCTAAGCTACCTAACACGGAAACAGACCTAAGGTAATGCCATCACGATCATGAAATTGGAGGATGTCCTGCCATAACAGGAGATATCCATAATTGGGGTACTTGTCTCTGGTTAAAGCATGAATCACCCAACCGAGATATCGACCTACGCACAATGGTCGACAAACCAGTGACCTAGGGGCAAGTGTAACCTAAATAGGACACTATTAAAAACCAAGCCCAAGAAGGTATAAAATTAAGGCGAGTAGGAAAATTTGTCATACTCCATAAGAGATGCCCTTTCCAATTAAGGAACTGATCACTCCTTGGCCTTGTCACCCATGGTTGGATCGACAACATGCACAAAAATTACCCCATAACCACCAAAAGAAGAGCATCACAAGCTAAAGTCAATAATGTTAGTAAGATACCGCCTCGGAAGGAGCACGAGGACTTACTCAAAAAGTCTCCAAGATGAGACGTTCAACAAGTATTTACAAAAAAATTACTCACTGAATATTATCGCCTCGGACGATAAACGACGACGTATCGGAGAAAATTACACCTATAGCCATCGCCTCAGACCATGCACGAGGGCTTACGAAAAGCATAACCAAAAATGGTGAGACATCGGACTTCATAAATATTAGTCCCATGGCCAAGAAGACGAAATCCAAAATGCAGCATCATTCCATCGTTATCAACACTTAAAGCAACACAGGCACAAGAATGAAACTATTTTATCTCGACGACGCTATTGGGGAATTATTACAAATAGTGACCATCAACGAGGTGAAAACACTCGGAGTCAGAGTTGCTAGTAAGATAGTATCTTAGCAAGACGATGGTCGAATGGAGTCTCCCCACAACCATAAAACAATAAATTAACAGGCATAAAGACGAGCTAAGCTCGTGAAGCATCAACTCCACCTTTTTGCCAACAACTCAGCACGAAGACCACTACGATGGTCAAAGGTGGAGCACAATACGATACAAAGTTATCAGAAGGGCCAATGGCACACAGTGGTAAACCAACTATAATACGAAGTAGAAATTCTGGCGCAATCCAATGCAGCCCAACAATCCAAGGGGAGTACTTGGAACCCAAGACATAGGAAGGGGCACATGCATTTAGAAAAATGCCACCCAGACAACAACACCACGTAGTAACGATGTCCTGGAGATGAAAATTCATCCTAAAAACCCAAATAAAAAAGAAGAATTTCATTTCCAAACCGCAAAAAGGCTAGAAAGACGTTCCAAAGATGCTACCACTATGCAACCCTCACAAGAAGGCAAGGAACAAGTCCAAGGGGCAAATGAATCCAAGACACATTTAGCCATTAATGACGATAAGGGGGAAGGACTGATGTTAAAAATACATTTCCCAGTTTGTACCAAAAACCAGCTGAAGGCCAGCAAAAGCAAAGGCGATCCGAGCAAACGAAGCCAAACGGAGCCGACGGTGTAAAATACAATTTTGCTAGGAGCAAGAGGTTAACAGTAGAAACTGAAACTCGCTCAGAAGGCAGATATAATCAAAAGCCAAGCGAGGCACACCCATCTCTAAGATATTAGACGAATAGCAGCACACGAGGTCCATCCCGACTATAAACCAAATGGAAGAGCACGATCTTCGTCCTAACCAACCCTTCACAATGGTGTCGGGAAGAATCATGGAGGCCCTAAGGGAGCTTGGAGAACATTAATCTCATTAATTACAACAGTTAGTTGGAATTAATCACCAACTACAAGTCCAATAAAGCTAAAAAACAAACTTAAAGGAGAAATAACATGATGATTGAATCCAGCAGGGGCACCACCTATGCCTCGGAACTGAATATGAGAATAGGGGCAAGTATGCATACTACAAAATAGTAAATCGTATTCCCCTACACAGTTCATTCATCAACAGTAGTGCCAAAAAATGGGGCAACAAAGGAAGAGGGTCGTCATCCCACAACGACGAGTGATGATTAAATTCATTACCACATTTTTATGAGAAAGGAGAATCCTTAAGAAGACCCGTCAACGATGGAGAATTTCTATGCAATGAGCACATCACAACAAAAGATGTGGAACTCATAAACTCGCAGCAAACAAATGGTGGACCACCACGAAGCTGGACTTACGATGTCCCAGCAGAAACGGAGGACATACACTTGATAAAAAAAGTTAATAAACAAATTGACCTAAAGATTATTTGAAAATGGTGTCAATAACTAAAGCGCACAGCTAGTATAAATTAAAATCCACGATGACGACTACGATGAGAAGATAGGCGCGCAGGGGCAATTCCCCTCTACACACTATGAGCAAAGGAGAAAACAACACTCCACCAAGGAACAAGATGATAAATAAAAAGGAGAAAACAAAATTTGAAAGACCAAGTCACCTTGGCAAAATCACCCTTGAAGGAGTCCAAGCATGTCAGGCTTACTAAGTTGTACAGTCCTGGTGATATTGACGGTAAAATACCACCAATCCTAACCATCGTTCACAGATGAATCAAAATTAAGGGGCAAAAGCTTAACGATTATATCGCAAAGCATTAAGGGTTAACTGAAATCCAATTAATGCAGCTCGTGAAAGACACGATCATTCACCAAATTTACCAAGGCGCATCTGGAGAATGCCATAATGGAGCACGACGAAGGAGCAACTTCGCGATTGCTATTCAAAGCAGAAACGGTGGAAATAGTACAACAAACGGAGAGGGTCGTCATCCTAAAAAGGGGAATAAACTAAAAAGTTTACTCTTGTATTTTATGTTTCGGTGAAAACTTGGAGCATTCATCTCGCCTCAAAAACAACTCCAAAAGAAGATTTTCATGAAGATTCTTCTTCGAAGAACCTCCAAGAAAATGAGCAAAATGTAAGGGTAAAATATTGACTCGACACATGGCGCAAGATCTAGACGAGTGCACCATAAAATACTACAAGCAACTACACAATAATACCACCTTTTGTAATCCTTATCCTATCTAGTCATTATCTAGTCAGCCATAAAGCCAAAAATGTAATTCGATGCACAATACCCCTCTATATAAGAGAAGGAGAAATAGGGTAAAGGGGTTCCTTCCTTCTTCTTCATTCTCTATACGAGCTAGACTCTAGCTCGCCCTCCTCTTCCATGGATGGAGTTTCAAGTCCCCCGAGGACCTCCATTCATGGATCTTTGTGTATCACCACCAATAATAGTGAAAACAAAGTGGATGTAAGTCTTTTAATGGTCGTACCACTATAAAATCCTTGTGTTAATCATTACTTTTATGCGCATTATCTTTCATGTTTGATTTTCAATGATTTATGTTTATTAGATCTTGTTGGATGTAGTAGTCAGATTTTATGCTACTACAGGGGGTAAACTACCAAGACGCTTATGGAAACGAACACTGCGCCAATGAAAAATATCCATCTCAGCCACCATGTGTCGTCGTCGCTGACGCAGGCCCCTCAATAGAAATTACATTTCAGCAATACAGTATAATTAAACGGTCCGCTCATGAATCAATGGTCGCTCAAGCGTCAGTTCCTCCCCCAAAGAGAGCTTCATACCAAAGCCTGCAAGAATTTCCGCCACAACAACTACGGGAGAATCCAGACTCAAAATATCCACGCTTCCCGTTGCCTATCAGAAGAGTTATAGAGTTACTGGAAATTTGGGTACGAGAGGGAGTAGTCCAACTACCCCCGGTAGGGCGTCCACCAACTGATCAGGAGATACTAGATTCAAGATATTGCCACTATTACAGGTTTATTCGTCATCTTACCAACGAATGCAACGCTCTCAAGAGCATTGTCCAGGAAAATATTGATTCAGGGGAATTACGCCTGGGGACTGGAGGTTCTACGCCTTGCCGCGGATCGACATAGAGATGTTACAGAGACAATAAAGGATGACTGGGGACTTCTCGCGTCCAGGATTGCGTCACACAATAAACTCGGATTTGCAACCTGAAAATTCAGTTTTGTGGAGAGACCCCTAAGCAAATAGAGTATGTGGCTGTATCGGATGAGAGAAAAATGGGAATGGCCAACACCAATGTACCGTCCGCAAGCGCAGTCAACACGTCCCATGGCGTTGCATCCTCTACCACCAACACCAGCAGCACTGGAAGCATCCCCTATGACGTGACGCCTCTTATTTCCAGAGACAGAGCCGCTGCTACTCCTAATATTTCTTCGAGCATGACGCCTCCAATCATCACCAGGACTGCCACCACTTCTTCGTCAGGACCAGAGACTGGAGGATCCAGAGGAAACCAACCTTCCCATTACCAATATCGATTTAATGGACATATAGGAAGTTCTTGCCAAAACTCATACGGACATTGCTACAACTCAGAAGGGGTCGATTCAACGTTTCGCTCCAGAAGCCTCTCCACTTCAACGTTCTCTCCATAAGTCGCTACTCCTCCCTGCCAAGGATCGTGTTGTAGCCGCACACTCCTCCCTTCCAAGGATCGTGTCGTAGCCGCCACACTCCTCCCTGCCAAGGATCATGCCGTAGCCGCCACACTCCTCCCTGTCAAGGATCGTGATCACAGCCAGCCAAGGTTCGTAGTTGTGGCCACTTTTTGATTCATGTCGCCAAAGCTCGTGGTCGTGGATAGTTTACTCGCCTACACATCCATCCAATCCCTTTGCTTCCATGGACGCCCATGAAATTCCAGCCAACCTATTTTGGGTTCCCAAGACAATGTAATCTCTTCTGCTTCCAAGAATTGTTGTTGTTCGTTTGTTGATACGAGTCAGAGCTTTACCATATCAACAACCACTACAAAGAAACATGTAAACCAAACTTGGGGACTGAGGCTCTACACAGAATCCCTTCACTGTCAAAGCTCGGGAGGCACGGCCAACCCAAAAGTCATAGCCACGACAAGGTCATCTATTCTTCAAAGGTGTAACATAAGGATATCATCACCTCTCCATCTAGAAAGCGCCTGCAACACTTTACGAGGCCCGGATCCCAAGCCTACTCAGAGAAAACAACTTCAGTAACCAAAGAGAAATGCGACTGGGGACTGCTCACCGCGGTCCATCCCCGACAATAATTAAGCATTCATGAGATAACTCCATAGACGCGGCTTGAAAAGACAGAGGGAGCCACGATTAACGGCATAACTCTCTCAATTCTACCTCTTTGTTATCCAGAATGTTTCGTCCATGTGATTTTCCAAGCATCCCGGCATCACATCCAGGAGAGTACAATAAGCTTGTATCAAATCTCATAGGCGTGGATTCAAGGTGATGCAATTAAAGTAGGATACACTTGGGGACTGAAGCCTCCTTCAGGTTTAGAAGTTTAAACGCAGTCACCACCTTACCAGTGAATGCATTAGAAGCACATCTTCCACGCGAAGGAGCATGGGATGCCTTCACTTCCCTCAACCAGGTTATTCCTGATTTCAACATCATCACTGCCGAAGCTTTACGAGCCGCAGGAATTTCTCAACATGAAGCTTTACACGTGCATTAAAGACTCCAAAAGCACGCCACAGAGATATTCACATATCCGGCCACACCATCGGATCTATGACCAGACGTAAGTGTAACTGGGGACTGTTCATCGCATCCCATTCCATACAATAGTCCAAGATTCAGAAGATGGTTCAAAGGATGTCGCTTGGAACGAAGTCCTTGAAGACTTGATAGCAGAACATCGGCAATGGAACGCCTCTCAACTCATCTATTTCACCCAATGGCTCTGGAAGATTTCGACCATACAGGTTTCCACAGAAGATCATTATCGCAATCAAAAAGTCCAGGCACCAAATAACCTAAAGTCAAGGATGGACCAACAACGTAACCACAATCTCCAAGATTAGCCCTGACATGATCATTATCGAGCACATATTTCATCCATCCATCCCAAGAGTGTAGTGGAGTTTGGTAAATTTTGAAATCCACTGGAGAGGTTAGGTACTCATTCTTATGGAGTCAGAACCTTATTACACATTCTGGAGAAGATCGACGGTACTGTTGGGTGGCTACATGTGCAAAATAGGAGAGAACACCTACATTGAGTTCTCTTGGATCGCCTTGCTTCTGGTTATAACTATTGGAGATTGATTTGTTGCCGTTAATGATCGCTCTACCACCGCTAAACAAATGACGAAGAGGAGCCAGACGCTACAGATGAAAGCATGGAGCCGGACGAGCAACAAAAACAGAAGAGGGTTGATACCCCCTTTTCATACGAACAGAGTTTCTAGAGTTTGAACAGAAGAAAGATTCCTCCTTTCTCCATGAACGTGAATAGATGACTGGGCGCACCACACTCATGCTCCATAGCCGAAAAAACAGCGCGCCAAGATCAGCGATCCATAGCCGAACAAGCAGCACACGAAGATCTCCGCTCCACGACCTAACTAGCAGCGTGCCAATATCACCAGCCACTCAGACTTGTAACGCTCCACAACACCAGCATTCTGTGGCCAAGCCAGAAGTATTCCAGGCGCCAGTACTGTAGCAAAGCCAGAGGTACGCCAAGCCCCCGCACATTGTGGCCAAGTCGTCAATGCAAAGATCATAGACTACTCTTGCCTCTTGTCAAGATTGACGAAACCTGAAAAAGAGAAACTCTTTCACCTGCCGTATATGAAGGCTCGGGATACAAGATGTCAACTGGATTAGATACTTATCTATCTGAGATAATTGGGTCACCTGGGTTGCTGATGGAAGGAAGCTCGCCGCTAAGGAAGCAAAGCCAACAAAACAACAATAGAAGAGAGGGTAACCCCTTTTGAATTCACGACACCTAGAGAGTTTGGGTAGGAAAAGGAATCTATTTTGGATTCAGCCACACCCAAATCAGTGCCAATGCTCAAGGATACGAAGCTCCATGACCGAACCAGCAACGTGCCATCACGAGGGGAACCAGTCGCTTAACTTGCAATACTCTGTAGCCAAGCCAGCCGCTCAATCTGCAGCGCTCCGTGGCCAAAGTTGCAGCGCCATCATCAGCACTCCGTGGCCAAATTTGCAGCACCAGCATCAGCACTCTGTGGACGAAGTCGCAACACCAACATCAGTACCCTCTGGCCAAGCCATAAATACGCCAACACAAAGATCATGGACCACCCATGCCTCTTGTCAAAGGTCAGTCGAATTTTTCCTGGCAATCTCCGCATTTTTTGGACGTTTTGATTTTATCCTTGTGTGTCACCATCTCATGATTACCCCGCAACAATGCCACTGTTACGAGCTAAGCAGAGGACTTAATGTTGATGGTGGTTTTTAGTTCAGGGTCAAAATTGTAAACCTTGCATTTAATATGCCGTCACTCTGCAAAGAAACAGAGCGATATAAAAGTGATGAGTGACTCAACCTCTTCACTGGCGCATTTATTGAGAAATTTAATATTTTCATATGAAATTTATCCAGAATGGTGCATGTAGCAACAATCCCAGAGATTCTGTAAATTTCGACACCTTGCGTTGCCTTTATTATAAGTTTCTTTGAATGCTTTCTGTGCTATGTTCCCCGGTCGAACCCTTAATATTGATATGGCATGACAATTTGTGTTCACTCGTAGCAGACTAACACGAATTTCCAAGTATCAAGGTTAAGGTCCTTGCATAAAGTACTCAATCAGAAAGCATACTGTTGTCTAGCAATAAACTTAAAGAACTCTGTGTCAACACATAAAACTCAATCAATTTTGTGATAATTCACAAGATTTGAGTATCCCTGTCTAATTTGCAAAAATTAGGGTTTTGCGCCTTGCGCAATATATTAGACCCCGTTGGTCGAAATTAAGCTTAGGCGAACTAAGCAATTAATCCTCCATGTATTAGTAGGTGCAAAATCCTACCCAAAATAAGAAAGGATCCGCGGAATAGGAGTTGCAGAAAAGGGAGGTGTGGCCATGCTTTAGGCACGCCCCATGTTGCCCAACCGGCCTAATTTTCCTTCGACCAATCAGGTCGCCTTAAACCCGCCACACGCTGGCTGGGCCCATACTTTCCGACCCTATTTCCCATCGACCAATCAGGTCACTTTAAATCCTCCACACCCATGCTTGGACGACCTCTCTTATATTAACCAATCAGGTTGCTCCAAACTTGCCACAGTGTGAAAAGAGGCAAACTACGCTAAATGGTCACAAAGCCATTGGTTTTCCAAAAACCGCGCCAACATGCCAAACGTGACATGTTGCGCCAATAGGCTGAACGGCATTCCAATATGCCACTCCGCCACGCCAAACGTGCATCATGCCAAAACATGCCAACGTGTTGTAAATAGCGCCCTATGTGCTAACCTACCTCCTGTTCGTGGCCAACGCCAGATGCGCTTAAATTGGGGTTTTCTAGTCATAAGCACGACTATGCTTCAGGCGCTTTAATAAAAACCCTAATTTCCAGTTGTGGCTCAAGTTACGCCACTTTGGGCCCCACAACATGCCACGAGCCATGCGGGGCCCAGGAAACCCTAGGAATGGCGCCATAACATAGTCACTCATAGCAATTCTTGCTACTGTGGCCGTTTCCACATTATGGCCTTACTATAGTTCATTTGGCATGAGTATGGCGTCGTTCACACAATAAGCGTTACCATGCCGCGGCTGCATGCCACACGCACTAATTAGGGTTTCGGCATGCCAAACCCTAATTTAGGCGAAGTTGCTACGCCAACCAAGACAAATCATGCTACCCGGAGAATTGGGATTGATGTGGCAACTAGAACTAATGTTTCCAAACCATATTTGGCACCAATATGCCAAAATCTAGCGGACATGGCTACGCCAGGTGCTACTTGCACCACCGTGCCACTGGCATGCACAAACTATGCCAACCACGCCATTGTGTCATTATCAGGCGCCAGCAGAATGTGGCCATAATCAACGGCCACCCTTTCTCATGGGTCACAATCTTAGCCGTCCAAATTCGCCACAGAATTGACAAGCCTGTGGAAAGTCTTAGGCGACCAGCCAAGACAAGCCTAATAGCATCACATGTTATTCTCCTGCGGAAAGTCTCCTGACTCTGACTTGCCACACATAGCAACCTGCTACACATTTTCCACGAAAACACTCGAGACATCAAACATGTCACAAACTGGGGGATACTCATCAAGGTATTGGTATGGCGGTTTACAGCGTGCGGCGTGCAACACGCCCATTATAAGAAAGTGTCAGAAAGCAGGGCAGTTAGTGGCGGCAAGAAGTAGTGGGTGTAAAATAACTCGTCTCCTTCATAATGGGAACGTGGTTTTCTGGCATTTACACACGACCCCACTTCTCCATCACTCAATCATTCCCACTTTCTACGAGATCATGGTGCGTTCACTATGACTTGTATAAATAGGTTCTACCTATTTCAACCAAACGATAATAGTTTGGTTAACAACAACACAGTATCCAGAAAACACCAAAGAACTGATAGCTTACATTCCACAAGCCAGTTCCACATTCTGATACAAGTCATAAAATATCCACACCTTCAGAATTAACCATTCTGGTCATAACATCTTCTTCGCCTCCCTCCCTAAGACCAACCATTCTCCTTCACTTTGTGACCAAAGCAAGCCTGGAACGGCCATTTCTTGGTTTAGGCCAGGGTTGTACAGATTGATCTCTCAAATCTAAAATAATCCCATGCAGTGCATTGGTTTAAGGTTTAGGCTCGTTTCTCATCCACACACCCAAATTGACCAAAACCAGCAAAAACAGTTTTTACCCACAAACAGTTAGTATAAACTTTTCTTTTGTAACGAAATTTATAGATTATCACCAAAAATATTTTATGTCAATTTTTTAGCATGATCACATTAGCATTGAATGGTGACAAACATATAAAATCACAAAAAATTCATTGCTGACTAGATATTATTTTGTCTCTAAATAAAGTCACTAAAAAATTATGAGTAACGAAACCCGAGTCACGTTACTGAAAACTGAACAACGGTGACAAAAAATATTTTGGTCACAATAACTAAGCTTCAGCGATGAAATTTTCTTCGCCGCCAGAACTATCGTCACCAAAGCCATGTTTTCTTGTAGTGAAACGATCTTGTGATAATCCATTGTTAACAGACTCCTTTCTGTGCGTGATTGATCACAAGAGATTCAAGTTGTTATGTGCAGGTGTTTATTGAAGATCTAAGAAGATTTGAAGACAAAGAAGATATTTAAGATTTCTGATTTGGGGTTCATAATCTTTAGTGTGCACAATACTTGTTTCGGTATAGAGGATCCAACTATAATCGGTTTATCCTTGTGGTAGATTGGATTGATTAGTTGTGTAGATCGGCATCAATACAATTCTTTGTGATGTATTGATTGCAAAATCTTAACAATTACCTTTGGTAGTTGAGAATAAGATAGACGTAAGAACCTGATGAGGGAATTTATTGAGATAAACAGAAGAGCCTTTGTCGAACTCACATCACTTGGTTGAAGAGAGTTGCTACCAAACCGATTTGTTGTTCCTTTAATGTTTGGAATACGAACCAAAGGAATTGTTCCAAGTACGTGACTTATTCATAAGTTGGAGGCGTGGGAATACATACGGAACTAGGTGAACTATAGGTTTAGTTTCTTGGTCTCAACTATACAAAGTTGATTTAATTTTGTGTAGCGGCTTAATCTTGAGAATATTCAATTCTGGACAAGGTCCCGGGGTTTTTCTGCATTTGCGGTTTCCTCGTTAACAAAATATTGATGTGTCGTTTACTTTATATTTCCGCATTATAATTATTTTATTATAATTAGAGTAAATCACACAAACCTTAATTCCTATTTACTTGATAAGAAATCCTATTGTATTTTTTTAAGTCCGAACCTTTTTGTCAAGTAAACATACTTCGTTGTTGTATTGTCTCGACCTCGTATCCATAGATGATCACACGAAGTGTAAACCGATTAGTTGAATTGTCTTGACTCAGTCCATAGACAATCACTTTCGGTTTTTATATTCCTAGATATTTTTATTTTCCTAGTACACGAATTTTATTTTACAGTGTGCGAATCGTTTATTTATTAGAGGTTTTTGGACACTTTTTTGTAAAATGAGTACACAAACTGATTTGGATAGTTCACGAACTTATTGAAACACAAGGTACCTGATCCGAGATGAAAGAGTATTAGTGACGCCCCAAATCCTAAACCTGCTTAGCTATAGGTTTACAACCTAATTGAAGTATCAAATCCATATTATCAATTTTAAGAACCATCTTCACATCAATTTTTAACAAACAAACCCAAACTCTTTGATACAATATGTTTGGAAGTCTCTCATGTTATATAAATATATAAATGTGTTGTTTTACAGAATAAATAAAGAATACATATAATACAGATACACGATAACACTATATTCGGTAGAGCACTAAGCTACGAAACGGATATCTTCGCACGCTTCATTCCTTCTGATTACTGAAACTGAAGAGGGAACAAGTGAGCACATCGTCCCAAAGGGTGCCTAAAGAAACATATAACTTCCAAGTAATCACAAACATGATTCATAGTTCTAAGAACAGAAATTGAAAAGAAGAGTAATGAATCTAAGCATTCAGCAATTCATGCATCATGAAGCAAGTGTTATCCTAACCTCGCCAAACTCATTGGAGAAGACGACGCGAGAACAACCCTAACCAATAATAATAACATCATCCACGCAGAGTGCCCATATAAACTATGATTCAGAATATTACTATCAAGATCAGAAAGTTAGACGAACAAGTATAATATGCACACGAGTGATTTTCCTCAAATAAAATAGTATATATAATACCATAACGGATGAATTACCACTCTACTAGGTAATAATAAAACAGATGAGTTACCGCCCTACTATATTAATAAGCAATAATATTAATACGGATGAATTATCTCCCTACTAATGAAATAGATATAATAATATTTAAACGGATGAATTACCGCCCTACTAAATAATATTGTCGACGGATGAATTACCGCCTTACTAACTTAGCTAAGAGCCGTGGGGAAACACAGACACTCCTCGCAGGGAAATATCACAATGCATATCAAACACAACACATCATAGCAACACCGTACATACAGATACAACATATACGTCATACTCAAGATACATGAAATAGAACATTACAGTATACGCTATCATACACTCAAATAGTAAAGACTCACCATGCTCGCAGATAAAAGAAATGTTAATGATTACAAGAAGGTACAGATTTCCCACCTGATTTGATGACAAGCCATGCGTACCTCAAGATCCGCGATCCACTGGTTCATCCATTGAATCGATCGTTGTTAATAAAGAGTAACTTCTTTATGAAGTCTTGAATTTGGTAATATATCAGCACCATCACCTTCTTCATTTATTCATCATGGATAACTGATTCCCTCAAATAGGATTCACTCTCATCTCCTAAATCGATCAGAAGTAGAGGAGCAGGGAAAGGAAAGAGAAGAAGAAGAAGAAAGAAAGGATAAGAAGAATTAATCTTCTTCGGTTGGTTTTGTTGATAAGGAAACGAAAATACTGAAACACCCAGAGAAGTTGGATAACGGCAGCCAGGTCGGTTCTCTACAAAGTCTATTTTTACGATTCGAGTGATTTCTTCTTCGTCCGGTATTCGAATGACACGTTCGAGTAGTCCAACTCGCATAACTTTTCGAGATCTATCTAGTGATTTTAGTTTCGTATCTAGATCGTTGTTAGATTAGTTTCTATTAATTAAAATCCACATTAACTAATCGAGTCATTAACGGTTAATTCGTCTCTTGATCATCGCTAGACCAGTCAAATAGCGTTGACGAGCTTGAGGGTTCTTACATTCTCCCCACCTTATATTATTTTCGTCCTCGAAAATCAAACCATACTTGTGGTCTTTAAAACTCCCAACCTTGTAAAGAAAAGCTATCTCTCGACTAACTGCTAGTACTGCTCATAATTACAAACGCGCGAAAATCAACTCATTTAAATGAGTTCCAAGCAACATGAAAGAACACAAATCTACATGGCTTTCTACAACTAAGATCTAAAATTTGTAGCTCTAGATTCAGTACATTAATTTCTATTTCAATAGATTACTGGTTCTAATTACATGTAAAAGTACTCGGTACGTTTCTAAAATAAATTTGGGATTTATCAGATTTACCAAACTCACTATTCACTATTAATGGATTACTAAGTGTTAAATAACTGAAGCTAACAAATCTTTAATTCTCTATTAAAATTTCTATCTAAAATGTATCTGGTTTCAACCTACAATTTTACCTCATATTTAACTATACACACAAACAAGGAGCAAGCAATCAACATGTTATGCAAATCAATCATATCAATACATAAATCTTATAGTTATTGATTTTTAGTGAATTAAGATTTATCTCACAAACCCAACTAATTCTAAACTAGTCTAACAATCTATCTGGCATTGGCTATTCCTATTGTTTCACATGTAAGATCTAATAGTGAGCTCTGATACCAACTAGTGACGCCCCAACTCCTAAACCTGCTAGCTATAGGTTTACAACCTAATTGAAGCATCAAATCCATATTATCAATCTTAAGAACCATCTTCACTTAAATTGCTAACAAAAAAACCCAAACTCTTTGACACAGTATGTTTGGAAGTCTCTAATGTTATACAAATATATAAATGTGTTGTTTTACAGAATAAAGAAAGAATACATATAATACAGATACACGACAACACTATATTCGGTAGAGCACTAAGCTACGAAACGGATATCTTCGCACGCTTCATTCCTTCTGATTACTGAAACTGAAGAGGGAACAAGTGAGCACATCGTCCCAAAGGGTGCCTAAAGAAACATATAACTTCCAAGTAATCACAAACATGATTCATAGTTCTAAGAACAGAAATTGAAAAGAAGAGTAATGAATCTAAGCATTCAGCAATTCATGCATCATGAAGCAAGTGTTATCCTAACCTCGCCAAACTCATTGGAGAAGACGACGCGAGAACAACCCTAACCAATAATAATAACATCATCCACGCAGAGTGCCCATATAAACTATGATTCAGAATATTACTATCAAGATCAGAAAGTTAGACGAACAAGTATAATATGCACACGAGTGATTTTCCTCAAATAAAATAGTATATATAATACCATAACGGATGAATTACCACTCTACTAGGTAATATAAAACAGATGAGTTACCGCCCTACTATTAATAAGCAATAATATTAATACGGATGAATTATCTCCCTACTAATGAAATAGATATAATAATATTTAAACGGATGAATTACCGCCTACTAAATAATATTGTCGACGGATGAATTACCGCCTTACTTAACTTAGCTAAGAGCCGTGGGGAAACACAGACACTCCTCGCAGGGAAATATCACAATGCATATCAAACACAACACATCATAGCAACACCGTACATACAGATACAACATATACGTCATACTCAAGATACATGAAATAGAACATTACAGTATACGCTATCATACACTCAAATAGTAAAGACTCACCATGCTCGCAGATAAAAGAAATGTTAATGATTACAAGAAGGTTACAGATTTCCCACCTGATTTGATGACAAGCCATGCGTACCTCAAGATCCACGATCCACTGGTTCATCCATTGAATCGATCGTTGTTAATAAAGAGTAACTTCTTTGTGAAGTCTTGAATTTGGTAATTATATCAGCACCATCACCTTCTTCATTTATTCATCATGGATAACTGATTCCCTCAAATAGGATTCACTCTCATCTCCTAAATCGATCAGAAGTAGAGGAGCAGGGAAAGGAAAGAGAAGAAGAAGAAGAAGAAAGAAAGGATAAGAAGAATTAATCTTCTTCGGTTGATTTTGTTGATAAGGAAAACGAAAATACTGAAACACCCAGAGAAGTTGGATAACGGCAGCCAGGTCGGTTCTCTACAAAAGTCTATTTTTACGATTCGAGTGATTTCTTCTTCGTCCGGTATTCGAATGACACGTTCGAGTAGTCCAACTCGCATAACTTTTCGAGATCTATCTAGTGATTTTAGTTTCGTATCTAGATCGTTGTTAGATTAGTTTCTATTAATTAAAATCCACATTAACTAATCGAGTCATTAACGGTTAATTCGTCTCTTGATCATCGCTAGACCAGTCAAATAGCGTTGACGAGCTTGAGGGTTCTTACATTCTCCCCACCTTATATTATTTTCGTCCTCGAAAATCAAACCATACTTGTGGTCTTTAAAACTCCCAACCTTGTAAAGAAAAGCTATCTCTCGACTAACTGCTAGTACTGCTCATAATTACAAACGCGCGAAAATCAACTCATTTAAATGAGTTCCAAGCAACATGAAAGAACACAAATCTACATGGCTTTCTACAACTAAGATCTAAAATTTGTAGCTCTAGATTCAGTACATTAATTTCTATTTCAATAGATTACTGGTTCTAATTACATGTAAAAGTACTCGGTACGTTTCTAAAATAAATTTGGGATTTATCAGATTTACCAAACTCACTATTCACTATTAATGGATTACTAAGTGTTAAATAACTGAAGCTAACAAATCTTTAATTCTCTATTAAAATTTCTATCTAAAATGTATCTGGTTTCAACCTACAATTTTACCTCATATTTAACTATACACACAAAACAAGGAGCAAGCAATCAACATGTTATGCAAATCAATCATATCAATACATAAATCTTATAGTTATTGATTATTTTTAGTGAATTAAGATTTATCTCACAAACCCAACTCAATTCTAAACTAGTCTAACAATCTATCTGGCATTGGCTATTCCTATTGTTTCACATGTAAGATCTAATAGTGAGCTCTGATACCAACTAGTGACGCCCCAACTCCTAAACCTGCTTAGCTATAGGTTTACAACCTAATTGAAGCATCAAATCCATATTATCAATCTTAAGAACCATCTTCACTTAAATTGCTAACAAAAAAAACCCAAACTCTTTGACACAGTATGTTTGGAAGTCTCTAATGTTATACAAATATATAAATGTGTTGTTTTACAGAATAAAGAAAGAATACATATAATACAGATACACGACAACACTATATTCGGTAGAGCACTAAGCTACGAAACGGATATCTTCGCACGCTTCATTCCTTCTGATTACTGAAACTGAAGAGGGAACAAGTGAGCACATCGTCCCAAAGGGTGCCTAAAGAAACATATAACTTCCAAGTAATCACAAACATGATTCATAGTTCTAAGAACAGAAATTGAAAAGAAGAGTAATGAATCTAAGCATTCAGCAATTCATGCATCATGAAGCAAGTGTTATCCTAACCTCGCCAAACTCATTGGAGAAGACGACGCGAGAACAACCCTAACCAATAATAATAACATCATCCACGCAGAGTGCCCATATAAACTATGATTCAGAATATTACTATCAAGATCAGAAAGTTAGACGAACAAGTATAATATGCACACGAGTGATTTTCCTCAAATAAAATAGTATATATAATACCATAACGGATGAATTACCACTCTACTAGGTAATAATAAAACAGATGAGTTACCGCCCTACTATATTAATAAGCAATAATATTAATACGGATGAATTATCTCCCTACTAATGAAATAGATATAATAATATTTAAACGGATGAATTACCGCCCTACTAAATAATATTGTCGACGGATGAATTACCGCCTTACTTAACTTAGCTAAGAGCCGTGGGGAAACACAGACACTCCTCGCAGGGAAATATCACAATGCATATCAAACACAACACATCATAGCAACACCGTACATACAGATACAACATATACGTCATACTCAAGATACATGAAATAGAACATTACAGTATACGCTATCATACACTCAAATAGTAAAGACTCACCATGCTCGCAGATAAAAGAAATGTTAATGATTACAAGAAGGTTACAGATTTCCCACCTGATTTGATGACAAGCCATGCGTACCTCAAGATCCACGATCCACTGGTTCATCCATTGAATCGATCGTTGTTAATAAAGAGTAACTTCTTTGTGAAGTCTTGAATTTGGTAATTATATCAGCACCATCACCTTCTTCATTTATTCATCATGGATAACTGATTCCCTCAAATAGGATTCACTCTCATCTCCTAAATCGATCAGAAGTAGAGGAGCAGGGAAAGGAAAGAGAAGGAAGAAGAAGAAAGAAAGGATAAGAAGAATTAATCTTCTTCGGTTGATTTTGTTGATAAGGAAAACGAAAATACTGAAACACCCAGAGAAGTTGGATAACGGCAGCCAGGTCGGTTCTCTACAAAAGTCTATTTTTACGATTCGAGTGATTTCTTCTTCGTCCGGTATTCGAATGACACGTTCGAGTAGTCCAACTCGCATAACTTTTCGAGATCTATCTAGTGATTTTAGTTTCGTATCTAGATCGTTGTTAGATTAGTTTCTATTAATTAAAATCCACATTAACTAATCGAGTCATTAACGGTTAATTCGTCTCTTGATCATCGCTAGACCAGTCAAATAGCGTTGACGAGCTTGAGGGTTCTTACATTCTCCCCACCTTATATTATTTTCGTCCTCGAAAATCAAACCATACTTGTGGTCTTTAAAACTCCCAACCTTGTAAAGAAAAGCTATCTCTCGACTAACTGCTAGTACTGCTCATAATTACAAACGCGCGAAAATCAACTCATTTAAATGAGTTCCAAGCAACATGAAAGAACACAAATCTACATGGCTTTCTACAACTAAGATCTAAAATTTGTAGCTCTAGATTCAGTACATTAATTTCTATTTCAATAGATTACTGGTTCTAATTACATGTAAAAGTACTCGGTACGTTTCTAAAATAAATTTGGGATTTATCAGATTTACCAAACTCACTATTCACTATTAATGGATTACTAAGTGTTAAATAACTGAAGCTAACAAATCTTTAATTCTCTATTAAAATTTCTATCTAAAATGTATCTGGTTTCAACCTACAATTTTACCTCATATTTAACTATACACACAAAACAAGGAGCAAGCAATCAACATGTTATGCAAATCAATCATATCAATACATAAATCTTATAGTTATTGA